>NW_023495946.1:0-122500 GCF_904425465.1 Colossoma macropomum | reverse complement strand
TTTACACACAATATAAAGGCCAACATGCATTTTCAAATTATGTAAAAAAAATTAAAATCAGCAAAAATGGAGACACGAGGTTTTGTTCCGACAACAGCGATATATTTGGTTAATATGGCAATATATTCTGAAATATATTTTAGTGTTTGGAATGTATTTTGATGTGGATTGCAATGTATTTGACATGTATTTCACATATACAAAAATATATGTCCATACATGTTTTCCATTGGAGCAGGCTCATTTTATACTGTGATCATGTAGATTTAATAAAATAATCAACAGCATTTAGTGGATTTATCAGGTTTGGTATCAGCTAACTAACTAACTCTTCACAAATGAGCTGTTTTCTAGCTAAAAGTTGACGGTGAAGCAAGTTATGCTGTGACTAGGCTAACATAGCTGAGGTTTCAGATGATTAGCATTTGTCTGTTTCCCTTTAAGACTTTAGATTGACAGACCCTTCAGTGTAAACTTTGTCACAAAAGATCTAATATGGATTATTGTGGACAGTACTGTAACATGGTCAGTAGTTGGCTAACTAGCTAGGCAAACAGTGTTTGCTAAAAGCCTACCTACAGTGAAACTTGGCAGTGACTGAGTGGAAAATGGCAAAAACCGAATGAAATATACCAACAACTGAGTGAAATATACCAGTGGCTGAATGTAATATGGCAAAAAACGAATGAAATATAGCAACAACTGAGTGAAATATGCCAGTGGCTGAATGTAATATGGCAAAAACTGAATGAAATATAGCAACAACTGAGTGAAATATGCCACAAACTAAAGTTTGTGACGAGTCAGTCCAGTGAATAATTGCATATTTCATCCCACTAAATAGAAACAAGTAGAGTGTAAAATGAACAACAGTGTCTGGTGTGGGCGGTAGTCTTTACGAGTGTTGTAGTACTTGAGTCCGGTTAAAAACGTTTTTTCTTACTCATCTAATGAGAAGTCTGATTTGGTAGCTACCAAGTGCTTGATGACAGGCTGAACAGTCGTAGTTACTCATTTTCAGTTCTCATGCAGGTGGAGCCCAGCGGTATGTATTCACTTCTAAAAATATAAACTAGCTCGCATTTTGCCAGAGCAATCAATGTGCTTGATATAAATATTTTTTTATTTTTGCACATAATCAACAATATTGGTCATGTTTAAAGTTATGCAATAAAATCTGTTGATTTAGAATCTAATTGATCCGTTCCATGATGGCTTAACTAAGTATTACTTGTTTTTTTTATGTTCATTCAAAAATGGAAACATTCCCTGAGAGCAGATAGGAAGGTTATTATTATTACTATGTTTTCACTGAATAATTAAAATGGATGTAGTTTAAGTTCAGATGACTTTGGGTAAGTTAGATGTTACTTGTCTTTAGTAATTGTTGATTACTAAAAGTCTTGTAGGCTCGGACTCCAATCTAGCAGTCTTGACTACAACGCTAGTTTTACAATTTAATGGTTTTAGTTCCAAATTGAATATATATATATATATACTTACATATTTCAAATATTTAACACTGAAATTCAGCATGTGCCCTCTGGCTTCAGTTACAACTATGAGTCAGTGGGTTGACTGTTCTTGTCTAAGTAAAGGCAAACATGTCAAATTTATTGTCCATGGTAACAACAGTAAGAAACAAATTCATCAGATTAGGCTGAAAAATCCTGGAGTATTCCTTTAATTAATGTTTATGGAAACCCATTTTAGAGCCTCTCTGAGGAGCAGGTTCCTCTGTAGGTGAGTGATTGTTACCTGGAGGAAGTGGATGTGATCCTCTGTGACTGAAAGCTGCTCCAGCTCAGTGTTTCTCCTCTTTAGATCATCAATCTCCTGCTGTAGGTTCTCCAGGAGTTCTTCAGTTTGTCTCAGCTGGTTCTTCTCCTGAGTTCTGATCAGCTCTGTTACCTCAGAGCGCTTTTTCTCAATGGAGCGGATCAGCTCAGTAAAGATCCTCTCACTGTCCTCCACTGCTGCCTGTGCAGAGCGCTGTTAGGACACAAACACACAAGATGGAGCTCCATTTAAACACCAGCTATCAGTCACTCTCTCACTGGGACTCTGTGATGACTGACTGTCCACATTGTGGCTGTGTAGGATCTCTAAGTGTCCAACACTGGACTCCTCACTGTCTGACTGGAGGAGAGTCTGAGTGAGCTGTGAAACAGCTGCTCCAGCAGATCTCTGCCCAGTACTCACCTTAAGAGTGACCACAGCCTGTTTCAGCTCCTGCAGCTTCTTCTCTTTCTCCTGGAGTCTCTGCTGGGATTTCTTCTTCCTCGTTTTTAGCTGTTTCTGAGAGGGGAAAAATTGTATGTACTTAAGAGTTCAAGTTAACCCTTGTTCTACAGAGTTTATGCATTGTCATGTGAGCATTACACAGGGGTCAAACTGCTGGAGTATTGGCTGGTCAAAGGTTTATTTTTTTATCACCAGTGCTGAGCTGAACAATACATTTCTTTAACAATTCCTTGCCTACAAATTATTTATTAATCAATTGTTTGAACTCAATTGATACGACAGCTTAAACATTGTAATTGACTAATACAACTGATCAGCAATGTAATTGAATCAATTTCTATTCATTACCTGTTTCTTTTTTCTCTCTGCTGTAACTTCAACTGTATCGTGGCCTTTATGTTCATGCATCAAACACATATAGCAGATGCAGCTTTGGTCAGTACGGCAGTAGATCTCGATCAGTTTGTCATGTTGAGAGCAGATCTTCTCCTGCAGTCGTGTGGAGGCTTTGACCAGCTGGTGCTTCTTAAACGTTTGAGACTGATAGTGAGACTGAACATGAGTCTCACAGTAAGACGCCAGACACACCAAACAGGACTTGACGGCTTTGAGTTTCCTCTCAGTGCAGAAATCACACTCCACATCTCCAGGTCCAGCGTAACAGTGAGCAGGAGGAGCAGATTCGAGTTCAGTCTTCTTCACTTTCTCCACCACTTCAGCCAGCATGTTGTTTCTGCGTAGAACAGGCCTCGGAGTGAAGGTCTCTCTGCACTGGGGGCAGCTGTAGACCCCCCTCTGATCCTCCTGATTCCAGTGTTTATTAATACACACCATACAGAAACTGTGTCCACAGTGAATAGTCACTGGATCCTTCAGCAGATCCAGACAGACTGGACAGCTGAACTGGTCCTGATCTACTGAAATACTGGCCTCTGCCATTTTCCTGCAACCTAAGAGAGAGAGAGAGAGAGAGAGCAGCACTCTGAGATCAGTTTCGTTTCTCCAAACTGAGTAGGAGTGGCTTCCCATTTCTGTGTTTGTTTAAAAGTGTGGTAAAGAGAGAGAGGGTGGGGAGAGAGAGAGAGAGAGAAGAGAAGGAATGGCTGACATCACCGAAAAAACACACACATACAATACAACTAAATACAATATATTAGCAGTTAGCAGTTAGCCAACACTGGAGTAGTCAGCCAACATGGGACCCCCCAACACTGGTCTTATACATTACTGTATAAATGAATACTGTACCTGATGTTTTTTGCCACCTTATTAAAGGAATGTTGCCGGCTGCGTTGAGCTAGGGTTAGGTTTTGTTCATTCACAATGTTTGTGTCTTAAACCACATTGACAACTCTGTGCGTCCTTAATTGAGACCCGCATGCATTTTGAGCAGGCTGACAAATGTACTGGGGGTGTATTTGCAGAAAAGATCTCAATGACTTTGGCTTCTAGTGTTAATCAACATTAGCTTTGCAGCTCCAGCGCTAAACCAAACAAGCAAAATTTGGATACCAAATATCTGGGTAAGTAGAAGATTTTGTAAATCAGATTTTTTGCTGAACAGTGCAGCCCTCTCATTGTTTAATACACCAAAAAGAGCCACAGACACTCTAGTTTTACTGAACATTTCACCAGTGTGGAAACCATAATGTCATGAAACATGCCTTGATGTAATGCTAACACTTGAGGCCATTATGACGAATATGCCTAAATACTGAGATGAATGTATTACCAAGATTACTCTCACCAGGACAAGACAGTGAAAAGTGCATAGGGTGTGTCAGAGCACGACAGTGAAACAAGGTGTCAAAATGCCTCAAATCTGATTTCATACTAGTTCGTTTACTTGTCTCCAGCTCCCGTCCGCGACACAGAAGGTTAAGTGACTTAGAAAATGTGTGTGTGTATGAAGTTTACCTGTGAGTGCAACATCACCAAAACTTAAGAGGACACTGTTAACATTTCAATAGTTCAGCCAGTTTGCATTGAAGTCCCTCTACGTACAGAATGGTATAAAACAGATAGTTCCGGTCCTAAAATCTGATTGGCTGAGCCGCGTTCGAAGCCGTTGTAAAGTCCATGATATTAGCCCACCTATGACCACATCACAACAACTGAATAGTGTATCACTGCGCCACGGCACGAAAAATTCTTGTGCTGTTAATGAAAAATCTTTGACTTCAATGCTGTTTGCAGGAACCACCGAGTGTACAGATGAAGTAAGAACCCGTTTTCTGTTTAAACTGAGGGACTGGCACCTTATTTTCTTATCTAGAACCAGGCTGGTCAGCTGGCTAACAGGCTAAAAGAGCCAACAGCCTAAACAACCCCATCATTAACATCACAGGCTTAAATAAAAGTAATTACAGTCGTGATTAACTGTAAAACGGCAGTATCAAATCTAAAAATGTCACTTGAATGTTTTACACACTTCAGATGTTCATGTTTCAGTCAGAAGTCACGTCAAACCCAGGCTGAATCCCAAACGGCTCTGTACTCCCTAAATAGTGTTCTAGCTATGAAAGTTTAGAAGTTCTCGCCTCCACAGCCAAACAGTGCATCATTTATCGAGTATGAATGTTGCTGAATCTCAAATGACTATTTTTAGCTATATTATTCACTGTTGGGCTGCAGGATCCAGTGTTTAAATTACTAGGTAGGGCACTATGTAGGGAGCAGGGAGCCAAATAAGACTCACGGTGGTGATTTGGTGACCAACAATTACTTACAAAGTGAAAGATTTTACATTAAACAGTTCTGTTGTCATATGTTCTTTGTTATACAACAAAAGGTTAAAAAGTTTATGAAATCACTGCAATATACAGCGAGGGGCGACTGAATACTTGTTTATGTTGATTATTATTGATAATAACTCAAGTTATTGTCTGAAAAGGTCTGTATTTTATCATAGTTTATGGTGGTCACCATTTTACAAAAGCAATAAGCCACTTGAGACCATAATGCACAGCCTCTCTTGGCTTATTGCTTTAATAAGCCTTAGCATGTAATAAATCTGGGATTATAAGGGGTTAAAATTCACTTTCCCCCAACAGACATATTTGAATAAATATTAAATATGGAAATAATATATGCTGGTATTGCATTAAATAATATTTACTTATGCAATACAGTAAATTTTCTCAGCTTCATTTATATGAAAATATTCTTATCTCAGGCTAAGCCTTAGGTGTTTGCTCAATCTGTGCATGCCCCTCCTACCAGTCCACATGTGTGGTTAAAGGAGACACATCTGTGTGTGTGTGTGTCTGTCTGTGTGTGAGTGTGAGTGAGAGTGTAAGTGAATATGTGTGTGTGAGTGTGTGTGTATGTGTGTGTGTGTGTGTGTGTGTGTGTGTGTGTGTCAAAAGTTCAGTAAAATATCCAGTTTAACAATAACACAAACAGCACATATACATTACAAATAAAACAGATGTTACAATGAGGCGAGTTCTTAATTTTCCAGTTTCAGCATTCCCATTCAGGAATTTCTTGGTTTTCTAGCCCCTGTTAGCTAGCTACAGTAAGCTAACATTTGTTAGCTCGCTACAGTAAGCTAACATTTGTTAGCTAGCTACAGTAAGCTAACATTTGTTAGCTAGCTACAGTAAGCTAACATTTGTTAGCTAGCTAAAGTCAGCTACATAGATATACGTATTTAGTTGGGTCCAGCCAGGCACGTCAACGACGCCGCCATTTTGTGGAGGTCAACATCGCTGCTGGACTCCATTCAGTACCGTTACAGAGCGGATTGTGATTGTTTTTCCTCTGGTTTTATATTAAGCCTATTTCATTTAATAGTCTATTCAGGGGATCTAAACTTTATGTAGTAGTTATTTATTTACAGTAATGGTTAAAGCTTTGTAGCTTGGTAAATTATAGCATTCCTTAATCCATTTAGATATTCATAATAGATTAATGTTGGCACCTTCTCACATGAACCTGAAGTTATCTTCTTATTTGACAGCTCTCCTTTGAATTTTACCGTTCCACCCTAAATGGTGCATCAGCCAGCTTCTTGTTTGAATTTTCCCGTTCCATCTTAAATGGTGCATCAGCCAGCTTCTTGGTTGAATTTTCCCGTTCCATCTTAAATGGTGCATCAGCCAGCTTCTTGGTTGAATTTTCCCGTTCCACCTTAAATCGTGCAGCTTCAGGCAGCAGAAAGTGACAGCTGCACCATCTAATAAAGAAGTTGTGGCTGATTTAATCCTGAGACTCGTCGTCTCTGAATACAAGAGAATCTGTTCACAAGTGGATCTTGACCTCTCAAACATGGCGGCTGCGCAGACGTATCGCCACAGATAGAGATCAACAGACAACGCGGCATCCAGGAATGAATATCTATGGTCAGCCAACATTGGTTAGCCAGCTAAGTATGCTAACATTGGTTAGCCAGCTAAGGAAGCTAATATTGGTTAGCCAGCTAAGGAAGCTAATATTGGTTAGCCAGCTAAAGAAGCTAACATTGGTTAGCCAGCTAAGGAAGCTAACATTGGTTAGCCAGCTAAGGAAGCTAACATTGGTTAGCCAGCTAAAGAAGCTAACATTGGTTAGCCAGCTAAAGAAGCTAACACTGGTTAGCTAGGTAAGGTAGCTAACATTGGTTAGCTAGCTAAGTAAGCTAACATTGGTTAGCCAGCTAAGGAAGCTAACATTGGTTAGCCAGCTAAAGAAGCTAACATTGGTTAGCTAGCTAAGGAAGCTAACATCGGTTAGTTTGCTGAATACGAGGCACAAACATTAACATTTCTAAGAAACTGCAGCAAATATGGTAGAGATTAATTCAGTTATCATCAAATTGTCGAAGCAAAGCTATAAAAAGTGAAAGAGAGAAAAAATCTCAAAACACCGGAGTTAACATGGCGCTAGCTTCAAGGCTAATAGCTATTTTAACAGTGCTCACTGTAGCTTGTGTTTAGCTTCCTGCTGAAGGCTAATAGTCTCTGATGCATCCCTGCCTAATAAATAAATACAGTACCTGATGTTTTTGTGTAGCTGCACCTCATTTAGGACATGTTTGAATTTACCTCAGAGCTGCTAACGTAGCTTCAGCTTCTCTCACGATAATGGTGCTGTTTGAATCCTCTGCAGCTGAGAGGAGACGCTTAAGCGCTGCTCACAAACACTGACAGATTTTCTTTTCCCCAGTAAAATAAAACTTATTTCCTGAACAAAAATTGATGAAATGATTCTGATGTGTTTGTACAGTGCAACTTCACAAATCTCACATAATTATTAGGACACTAAATTGTTAAAAAGATGTTTTTCGATGTTCCCATAATGACCAACAGAGCTGACCAGCACTGTGAAATCACTCAGAAAGATCTATAGCACCAAGAATTACGTTATCATTTCATATCCAGTAATAATTTAATATTCAGATGTGTCGTTTTTCAAAAGTGGTGTTAAAATTTTGTGTTTTAATTAAAAATTAATGTTTGTGATTATCATTTAATAATATTTTGTTGATCCTAATGCTTGAAATATCTTAAATAACTTGAACATCTTAAATATCTTTGGGTGAGTCATTTATAATATGTAAATCTACATTATGTAAGTTGTTATTGTATATAAAATAATAAAAATGACTAATATGACGAGTGATTCTGAACTTTTGAACAGCAGTGTACATGAAAATAACCAATAAAAAGAAGGATGTTTTTACTGTGGCAGGTGTACCCAAACCTTCCACTATCATTTCAGGATAAAATCATCAAATTAAACAGCCTAAATGTACGAGCACATCTGTTAGCTTTTAGAATACTGTTAAAATCATACTAAGCTCTCTCTGCCTCCTCCTGACTGCAGCGTCTGTTATTTGGTGCTTTGTTTTTAAACCTTTTTTCAAGTCTATTTAAACAGTGTTATTGATGTTGGTAACAGACATATGCAGCTGTATGGAGCCCTATGGCCACCAGGGGGCCTCCTTATCATTTTTGTATTATTACTAGAGAATGTGTAGAGAGGAGAATTGCCACCCTGTGTTGTCTTTTGGGTTTCGCAAACACCAGAGGGCGCCCACAAGCACGTCTAAAATGAATGGGTTACTATGGGGACTATTTGAGCAAAATCATAGTTTGAAAATGCTTAAAACATTTAAACAGAAATATATATTAATTGTCTGAACTCAGAACAACAAAAACATTTTTATACTGCTGTTATATTTCTAAGCACTTTTGAACTGAAGTTATAGTAGAACTTTATAACGGCGCTTACAGTGTGTTCACAACTTCACTGACCACAAACTGCTTCATTCAGCCAATGAGCTGTTCTGTTCACCAACCAACCCGCTTTCAGTAGCAGTAATGTCAGTGTCCTGCTCCCCAAAACCCGTTTGCTGTAGTGAAAGGAAACATTCAGGTGAGTTTTCTTTGCTTTTTTTAGTGAAATTCATTCTTCTACTTTCTAAAACTGAAGGAAAGTTCTGTGTAAGTGATTAGAAACTATTTTAACTTTTCCTTTTTTTAGCCGTTTGGCTCCATTCACTCCATTCATTGAGCACTCACTTGTGGGCATCTGGCATTTTGCAGTCCTGTTTTTGATACAAATTTAGCCCAAATGTTTACAGTTCATCTGCCAGCTCAATGTTAGTTTTTTAAAAATTTGATTGATTTATTTGGATTTGTTTTTGTTTCTGTTACTGAAGAATCAGACAGTGAAATAGTTTTTGATGTTATTTTATTTTTAAACCGTTTACAGTGTGTAAATCCGGCCCAAACAACACCACATTGACATTGTTCTGCCTGTAGCTTGTTCCAGCCCAGACAGTATAAACAAACACGAGTCACAGATGTGAACAAACAGCAACAAACAGCTTACATAATGACATCACATCAATACTCGACGTTCCCCCTTTGCTTGGACATAAACCCAAAATCATGTCGTGAATGTTTTTTTATAACTGTCTTTATAAATTCATACACTGATGTGGTGGTGGTGTGTTAGTGTGTGTTGTGCTGGTACGAGTGGATCAGACACAGCAGTGCTGCTGGAGTTTTTAAACACTGTGTCCACTCACTGTCCACTCTATTAGACACTCCTACCTTGTCGGCCCACCTTGTAGATGTGAAGTCAGAGACGATAGCTCATCTGCTGCTGCACAGTTTGTGTTGGTCATCCTCTAGTCCTTCATCAGTGGTCACAGGATGCTGCCCACAGGACGCTGCCCACAGGACGCCGTTGGCTGGATATTTTTGGTTGGTGGACTATTCTCAGTCCAGCAGTGACACTGAGGTGTTTAAAAACTCCAGCAGCACTGCTGTGTCTGATCCACTCAGACCAGCGCAACACACACTAACACACCACCACCACGTCAGTGTTTCTGCAGTTTTACATGGATATTTACTCTTTAAATGTCTTACCACAAACCATAAATTGGATACTGTTTCAGGAAAACTCAGAACACATCAGCATATTATAGTTATATCTGTATTTTTGGGGATGTTGACATTTCGTCCATAGACGATCATTCGTTTTACAGTACAGTGTTTACTAATATGGTGATCAAGAGTCGTCAGTGTGTTTATAGTGATGTCATCAGCAACCTCTACAGCCCAAACCAGCCCTTTATATGACTGTATACAGCCATTAGTTTCTTACCACTAAAACTTACTTGAGTGCTAATAGCTCCCCCTTGTGGAGAATCTTACAGGAAAAGACAATCCTGATAAAAAGGGTGTCTCTAAATACACACAAGTCCTCTTAATACAGACAACACACTGTTTATTAACAAACACAATGAGATTCATCTTATTGACGCTGATTTCCTCTGAACACATCATACGGTTTAGAAGACAAACAGTCCAGAAGGAAGAGATTAATCAGATTTGGTAAATTTAGATGAATGATTCTTGGGATTAAGATACAGATTACATTTTAACTAACTAGAAAAGTCATATCAAGTTCTCTCTCTCTCTCCTCTCTCTCTCTCTCTCTCTCTCTCTCTCACTCTCTGTGTTTTCAGTTTAATTGGCTTTTACATGCATTATTGTCAAATCCATAAAAAATCTATACATAAATATAATTTGATTGATTTGGTCTGATGGCATGAATATAAATCATTTATGAATTTACCTGAAAAGTATCCATCATATACAACAGACACTCATTTCAGATCACACAACCTCACAGTTCCACCACCAACCCAGAACCCAGCGTAGAGCGGCTGAGTGAATGTGGTGTGGACTGTGTGTAGGAGGGTCATTGTGTCAGAGACGCTGTAGAAGGACAGAGTTCCTGCCCTGTGATCCACATACACTCCTATTCTGGAGGATGATGGAGCTGAGAGCTCAGTCTTAATGTTGTTGTGCCAGAAAGTGAGAGTGGAGGAACAGTCCAGACTCCAGGACTGATTGTCGAATCCAAACCTGCTCTCATCACCCCGTCCTTTCCTGCTGATCCTTTTATATGACACTGATATGATCACCCAACCTCTACTTTCGACCTCCCAGTAACAGCGTCCACTCACACTCTCCTTACACAACACCTGAGGCCAGTAGTCAAATCTCTCTGGATGGTCAGAGTAACGCTGCTCTCCTCCTCTGTACTTCACCACTCTGTTCTGCTCAGACAGTCTGAGTCTATGATTTACAGTGTTGGGATCCAGAGTCAGTCGACAGAAATCTAAAATAATATAAAAACACATTTCAGGTGTTTATTCACAGAATGAATTTCATGATGAATAAAATATGCTTCTCAGTTGTTATTTCTACATTTCTATTTTGTTACAAAAATACAAATACAGTATAAACATAAAATACAAATGTAGAGTATTTTGATTGTTTAATGACCAACAAGGGAAAAATGCTGTGATCATATTTAAACCTCCAAACATCATTTTGTCATCAGTGACCTAAAATGCTGCTTCTTCCTGGCTGTTTAAGGTTTATTCTGATTTAAAAGGAAACATTGAATCAGGAAAATATACTGTCTAATTTAATATCTGTGTGTGTGTGAGTGTGTGTGTGTCTGTGTGTGAGTGTGTGTGTGTGTGTGTGTGTGTGTGTGAGTGTGTGTGTGTGTGTGTGTGTGTGTGTGTGTGTGTGAGGTGTGTGTGTGTGTGTGTGTACGTGTGTGTGTGTATGTGTGTGTGTGTGTGTGTGTGTGTTGTGTGTATGTGTGTATGTGTGTGTGTGTGTGTGCGTGTGTGTGTGTGTGTGTGAGTGTGTGTGTGTGTGTGTGTGTACGTGTGTATGTGTGTATGTGTGTGTGTGTGAGTGTGTGTGTGTGTGTGTGTGTGTGTGTGTGTGAGTGTGTGTGTGAGTGTGTGTGTGAGTGTGTGTGTGTGTGTGTGTGTGTGTGTGAGTGTGTGTGTACGTGTGTTGTGTGTGTGTGTGTGTGTGTGTGTGTGAGTGTGTGTGTGAGTGTGTGTGTACGTGTGTATGTGTGTATGTGTGTGTGTGTGAGTGTGTGTGTGTGTGTGTGTGTGTGTGTGTGTGTGTGTATGTGTGTCTGTGTGTGAGTGTGTGTGTGTGTGTGTGTGTGTGTGTGTGTGTGTGTGTGTGTGTGTTGTTCATACACTGTAGAAAATCTTCTCTGGTTTTTGGCTCTGAGGATAAAATCTTCTGAACTGCTGCAGCTGTGGAGACACACAAACACACTGATTTAACAGAATGAAGGAGATTAAAATGATGTTTAAAGTGGGATAAAATGTGTCATTTGCAGCAGAAGCTCCTCTTACCATGTGGAGAGACTTTACTGAACTCCTCCTTGCAGAATTCCTCTAGTCTCTCTTTCAGATCAGAGAGAGATTTCCTCACTCCATCAAATGAGGGATGTTGATGGACAGTGATGCTGGAGGAGTCCTCACATCCAGAAGAGACACTCAGAGACTGGAAACTCTACAGAGACACAACAGAATGATGAAGGTCTACACGAGTAAAAGATGATTTCAGACCAAATTAGACTTCAATCTCCAAGATACTCGTCTTACAATTAAATTTAAAAATCCAGATAAAGACCTTACTGGATTAATTCTTGTTTTAATTTATATTTTCCAAAGTAATATTTATTCTCTCCATCAGTTGCTGAGTTCAGTCAGTACAGACATTCTCTCCATCTACCTCAACCTGACACCTCAACTGATAAAGCATAACGGTGTAAGTTTGGAATTTGCCTCATATTTATTTATTCAAGCAGTTCAGCAACTGCTGACCTGCTTCTACTGTGAATGAGTTTAGAGTCAGTGTGTTCTGTTCTTTTTGATATACAGAGAATTGTCAATATTATTGTCTGTGATAATTGACAGAACAATCTAGATCCAGCAGTTTGAAAAATGCTGGTATATTCCTTTAATGAAGAACCATTTTAGAGCCTCTCTGAGGAGCAGGTTGCTCTGTAGGTGAGTGATGGTTACCTGGAGGAAATGGATGTGATCCTCTGTGACTGAAAGCTGCTCCAGCTCAGTGTTTCTCCTCTTTAGATCATCAATCTCCTGCTGCAGGTTCTCCAGGAGTTCTCCAGTTTGTCTCAGCTGGTTCTTCTCCTGAGTTTTGATCAGCTCTGTTACCTCAGAGCGCTTTTTCTCAATGGAGTGGATCAGCTCAGTAAAGATCCTCTCACTGTCCTCCACTGCTGCCTGTGCAGAGCGCTGTTAGGACACAGACACACAAGATGGAGCTCCATTTAAACACCAGCTATCATTCACTCTCTCACTGGGACTCTAGATGACTGACTGTCCACATTGTGGCTGTGTAGGATCCCAAAGTGTCCAACACTGGACTCCTCACTGTCTGACTGGAGGACAGTCTGAGTGAGCTGCCCACTACTCACCTTAAGAGTGACCACAGCCTGTTTCAGCTCCTGCAGCTTCTTCTCTTTCTGCTGGAGTCTCTGCTGGAATTTCCTCTGAACCTTCTTCAGGTGAGACTAAAGGCAAAACAATGTGTTCAGGTAACTGGGGTTGATAGATGTATTAGTGGCTGCTGAAAGTTCAGTCTTGCTCAACAAAGTGTGGACTGATGCAGCTTTGTCAGTACGGCAGTAGATCTTGACCACTTCATCATGTTGAGAGCAGATCTTCTCCTGTAGTCGTGTGGAGACTTTGACCAGCTTGTGTTTGATCAAGGCTGGAATTTCCAGATGAGGTTTAAGATGAGTTTCACAGAGAGATGCTACACACACCAAACAGGACTTGATGGCTTTGCGTTTCCTCCCAGTGCAGAAATCACACTCCACATCTCCAGGTCCAGCGTAACAGTGAGCAGGAGGAGCAGCTTGGAGTTCTGTCTTCTTCACTTTCTCCAACATTTCAGCCATCATGTTGTTTCTGCGTAGAACAGGCCTCGGAGCGAAGGTCTCTCTGCACTGGGGGCAGCTGCTTCTGTGTTTCGTTGTCACAGACAGAGGGGTGGAGAGAGAGAGAGAGAGAGAGAGAGAGAGAGAGTAGAGGAAAGGCTATTGTCAGCATATGTAAAGTTTGGCCACTGCAGTCAAATGACATTTTCTGTTGAAAATAAATTACATGGAAGAGTCACGTGAGACCACCGAGCAAGATGGCAGCTCTTTGAGTAATCTCCCTCTATACTAATAAAACAGGTATTTCAATGCTATTTCCACATAGCTGTGAGGCGAATATTAACTTTTTCCTTGCCATACGCCGTGCTTGTCAGACCGGAGTAAAAATTATACAAGTTCTGTCAAACAAAATGTCATCAAAGGGAGCTCCGTCTACCCACCTGGCAACAAGGCAAAATTCACCCTCTGATGATGCCTCTCCACAACATCTCCATGCAGGATTTGCTGACAGAAATCAGCTAAACGAATTCCACCCTACAAGGGGTAGCCTCAGATGTCCCTATAATCAAGGAAACTACAAACAAACTGCAAAGCGCCGCCAATGCTTTCTAGCAAAGGCTTGAGGAGACCAACATCTAAGACCGACAATGAGAAATCTTTAAAAATGGATTTCTCCCCATGACCTTTAAGGAAGTGTTGTTTATTTAAATAGCGATGATGTGATTCCGCTGACACCATCTTCCTTGTATAAGATGTTTATTACAAAGTAAAACAGTATCATATCAAGCACTATAAAGTACCTGAGAGGGGATCCGTGCCAATTCTAAAGTGTCCCCTCTAGAACAGAATATCCAGCTGCTTATATACGGTGCTTGTTTATGAAAAAGGGAACAAAACATATGGTCCTTTTTAAAATGATCTCATCTATTTGGAACTAAGAGAGAGAGGCCTTTGGACCAGGGGGCCTTTGGACCAGGGGGGCCCCTTAACATAAACATTCCGAACCCTGCAAAAACAGATAACACAGAGGACTTCAGACCTCAACGTATACTAGAAGTTAAGAGTGTTTTTTTACCTTATTTTACAAAGCCACTCTTCTAAATACACCTCAGAAGCCTTGATTTCATTGATACCAAAAAAGATAAAGACCGTCCTGCCCAAGCCAGTTTTAGACCAGTTAGCTTAATAAATGTGGATTCTAAAAGTCTAACTAAGTTCTTGGCCACACGCGTGGAAAAGTACTACCAACTAGGGGTTGTGCAGACCAGTCAACTTGCTCGGCGGTGATGCTTCAAACTTGATGTCGATGTGGCTGATCATGTGTTCATGGCCCTAACAACAATGGATGCCTCAGACAAGACAAGTCTGGTGATTTCAGGGTCTGTATCTCTGGTTTTCTGAAGGCTAGCAATTGCAATCCATCCTTGTTGGAAAGAGCACATCATACTCTACTTACCTGTTGGGTTTGACTTCATTCCAACATTTTTCCACTGATCTACAGTGCTTCAAAGATCAGATATTGGACGTCATTATCTGCAGTTTCCCAAAGATTACAATAAAAGGTCATGCATTTCCGCAATGCCGCCTACGGTGCACCTGATACAAATTGGCAAGATTCCAGGGTCTGTATTTCTCATTCCCTGAAGGCTAGCAGTGCGATCCAGGGCTCACTGGAAAGGGTATATCACTCTCTACTGACGTGTGGAGTTTGGCTTAGTCAGGGGTTTTTAAAGTCGATTGTTCCAAAGTGTTCCCTTCTCCTGTGGTTTTATTTATGATGTCATCAATGATTAGTCGACATTGACTTGACTTTCATCACATAACTGTCAACTTCAAAACATCTGAAGTTGTGTAACCCCTAGTACCAACAGTTATACACACACCCTGACCGAGTGGGCTTTATTCGTAACCACACCTCTACTGACAATATGAGAAGACTGTTACGTATTTTATGGCTTAATACATCAGTGGATGTACCAGTTATGGCCGTTTCCCTGGACGCAGAAAAGGCGTTTGATAGAGTCCAGTGGATTTGGTCCTTCTATAATTAAGTGGATAAAAATTCTGTATACAGTAGTATATATAGTAGTATATATATAGTAGCACTAACGAATCAGCGCTCAGTAGCAGTAATGCTAAATAATCAGCCCTCAGTAGCAGTAATGCTAAATAATCAGCACTCAGTAGCAGTAATGCTAACTAATCAGTACTCAGTAGCATAATGCTATAATCAGCTCAGTAGCAGTAATGCTAAATAATCAGCACTCAGTAGCAGTAATGCTAACTAATCAGTACTCAGTAGCAATAATGCTTACTAATCAGTTCTCAGTAGCAGTAATGCTTACTAATCAGTACTCAGTAGCAGTAATGCTTACTAATCAGTACTCAGTAGCAATAATGCTAACCAATCAGCACTCAGTAGCAGTAATGCTTACCGATCAGCACTTAGTAGCAGTAATGCTTACTAATCAGTACTCAGTAGCAATAATGCTAACCAATCAGCACTCAGTAGCAGTAATGCTAACCAATCAGCACTCAGTAGCAGTAATGCTAACCAATCAGCACTCAGTAGCAGTAATGCTTACTAATCAGTACTCAGTATCAGTAATGCTAACCAATCAGCACTCAGTAGCAGTAATGCTAACCAATCAGCACTCAGTAGCAGTAATGCTTACTAATCAGCACTCACTATCGTAATGCTAACCAATCAGCACTCAGTAGCAGTAATGCTAACCAATCAGCACTCAGTAGCAGTAATGCTTACTAATCAGTACTCAGTATCAGTAATGCTTACTAATCAGTACTCAGTAGCAGTAATGCCAAACAATCAGTACTCAGTAACAGTAATGCTAACCAGTCAGTACTCAGTAGCAGTAATGCTAGCCCAAAAACCTGTTTTCTGTAGAAAAACAGAAATCAATTTTCCTTACTTTTTTTTTAAATGTAATACATCCAGCTACGTTCCAAAAATAAAAGAAAGTCCCTGATAAACGGTTAGAAACAGGTTTAATTTTTTGTTTTAAGCCGTTTTGCTCCATTTACCTCCATTCACTGAGAACTCACTAGAGGGTGCCCTCTAGCATTTTGGGATCAAATGTTTGATATAACCCTCACCCTATAGGGGAATATGATATATTCCCTTTTAGTGACACACACAAAAACCTACTTAAGTGCTAACAGCTCCCCCTTGTGGAGAATATAAGGAATATCTATGGTAAAAAAAAAGGGTGTTCTCTTTATAAAGATAGGTCATTTGTATTTAAATTATATATGTATTTTTTCATTGGTAAAGCATTTTGAATGACCACAGTCTATAAAAGGTGATATATAAATGAAGTTGCCTTTGCCTAATATTAATACAGACACCACCCACTATTTTTAATGTACAATCAATAATCCTTTAAATTCAGTTTGCCTTATCAGATGAAAAATTTTATAATCTGTTGTGCTTTAATTTGTAAAATGTAATCTGTGAGTCTACGCTGCCAGAAAATTCAGTAAGGACACATGGAGTTTCTTACATGTAGGTGTGCTTCATACATGTCATTTTCTAAAGCAGTATAGTTGTTTTGTTCAGTAAAATTTGTCTCATTGAAATTGTATTTCTCTTAACTTTATTTGTATACCCCAATCAGACATAACATTATGACCACCTCCTTGTTTCTACGCTCATTGTCCATTTTATCAGCTCCACTTACTATATAGGTGCACTTTGTAGTTCTACAGTTACAGACTGTAGTCCATCTGTTTCTCTGATACTTTGTTAGCCCCCTTTTACCCTGTTCTTCAGTGGTCAGGACCCTCATGGACCCTCACAGAGCAGGTACTATTTGGGTGGTGGATCATTCTCAGCACTGCAGTAACACTGACATGGTGGTGGTGACATGGTGTGTTAGTGTGTGTTGTGCTGGTCTGAGTGGATCAGACACAGCGGTGCTGCTGGAGTTTTTAAACACCTCACTGTCACTGCTGGACTGAGAATAGTCCACCAACCAAAGACATCCAGCCAACAGCGTCCTGTGGGCAGCGTCCTGTGACCACTGATGAAGGACTAGAGGATGACCAGCACAAACTGTGCAGCAGCTGATGAGCTATCGTCTCTGACTTCACATCTACAAGGTGGACTGACAAGGTAGGAGTGTCTAATAGAGTGGACAGTGAGTGGACACAGTGTTTAAAAACTCCAGCAGCACTGCTGTGTCTGATCCACTCAGACCAGCGCAACACACACTAACACACCACCACAACCACCACGTCAGTGTTACTGCAGTGCTGAGAATGATCCACCACCCAAAGAGTACCTGCTCTGTGAGGGTCCATGGGGGTCCTGACCACTGAAGAACAGGGTAAAAGGGGGCTAACAAAGTATCAGAGAAACAGATGGACTACAGTCTGTAACTGTAGAACTACAAAGTGCATCTATATAGTAATTGGAGCTGATAAAATGGACAATGAGTGTAGAAACAAGGAGGTGGTCATAATGTTATGCCTGTGTATTGTTGTATTATGCATTTTAACAGCTGATCAGAAATCTCTGTAACTCTCCCAGTCCTGCCCTTTACAGTGATTGTAGATTACAAGATAATCGCTAGACAGGTCATATCTCTCTCTCTCTGCTTTGCATGTAATATTGTCAAGGCAATTAGAAAATAATAGTATAGAACAACCAAATAATAATAAGTAGAGACAAAATAGTTTTTGAAGGATATTTGATAGGTTGGGAGTCTGTGTTAACAGAAAACGCAGTGTCAATGATTTATGAATCTCCGCAAAGGTATCCAGAAAGTACAACATTCACTCATTTCACATCACATAAGCGTATACTTCCAACAATCCCAAACAGACCACCAAGCAAAAGCCCTCCAACCCCAAACCCAGCGTAGAGCGGCTGAGTGAATGTGGTGTGGACTGTGTGTAGGAGGGTCATTGTGTCAGAGACTCTGTAGAAGGACAGAGTTCCTGCACTGTGATCCACATACACTCCTATTCTGGAGGATGATGGAGCTGAGAGCTCAGTCTGAATGTTGTTGTGACAGAAAATGAGAGGGGAACAGTGCAGACTCCAGGACTGATGGTTAAATCCAAATGTGCACTCATCACCCCATCCTTTCCTGCTGATCCCTTTATATGACACTGATATGGACACCCATCCGTTCCACTCGACCTCCCAGTAACAGCGTCCACTCACACTCTCCTTACACAACACCTGCCAGCAGTAGTCAAATCTCTCTGGATGGTCAGAGTAACACTGCTCTTCTCTTCTCCACATCACCTCTCTGTTGTCCTCACACAGACTGAGCTCATTATTTGCTGTGTTGGGATCCAGAGTCAGTGGACAGAAATCTAAAAAAGGGGGGAAAAATATTTTCAGTCTCTGTCTAATGTATTTCTCAGGAGTGCCCCCACAAAATGCCCTTTGAAACATCACAGCCAAAGTCTGTGCGTATCACTTCATTAAACTAGTATTTGTGAATGTGCATGTCTGTGTGTGAATTGTGTGTGTATGTGTGTGTGTGTATGTTTGTGCATATCTGTGTGTGTGTGTGTGTGGGTGTGTGTGTGAGTGTGTGTGTGTGCGTGTGTGTGTGTGTGTGTGTATGTGTGTGTGTGTATGTTTGTGCATATCTGTGTGTGTGTGTGTGTGGGTGTGTGTGTGAGTGTCTGTGTGTGTGTTCATACACTGTAGAAAATCTTCTCTGGTTTTTGGCTCTGAGGATAAGATGGTCTGAACTGCTGCAGCTGTGGAGACACACAAACACACTGATTTAACAGAATGAATGAAGGAGCTGAATACAGAAAAAAGATAAGAAAAAAATAAATGATTATCACAACATAAAGAGTGATATTCTATAAATAAAGGACTTGGGATCAGTTAATGTTTTGTAGAAAGTTTCTTTCTCTCTCTCTCTCTCTCTCTCTCTCTCTCTCTCTCTCTCTCAGTAAGACTATCGAAGGCATATTACATAATTTCTGTGCAGCTTCAGAAAACTGCTGACTGACTTTCACCCCATTATAGCAAGATTTCAGTGTGTGTGTGTGTGTGTGTGTGTGTGTGTGTGTGTGTGTGTGTGTGTGTGAGTGTGTGTGTGAGTGTGTGAGCGTGTGTACATGTTCGTGTATTATCGTTTATGTATATTTTCATTAGTCTGTCACTGTTTCCCAGCAGAAGCTCCTCTTACCATGTGGAGAGACTTTACTGAACTCCTCCTTGCAGAATTCCTCTAGTCTCTCTTTCAGATCAGAGAGAGATTTCCTCACTCCATCAAATGAGGGATGTTGATGGACAGTGATGCTGGAGGAGTCCTCACATCCAGAAGAGACACTCAGAGACTGGAAACTCTACAGAGACACAACAGAATGAGGAAAGATAAAGGTCTACAAAAGTAAAAGATGATCTCATCTCAGGCCAAGTTAGACCAAAACATAATATAGATAGTCTCGCTCTATTTGGGCAGATGATACTTGTTTTAAGTCATTTCATTAAGTAAAATGTCAGTATATTGGCAGATAATTTTGTTTATTTTAAGAAATATTCTTAAACCAAGCAAAATTATCTGCCAATATACTGATATTTTACTTAATAAAATGACTTAGAACAAGCAAAAAATGTCTACAAATATGTAAAATACCTTTATAATAAGCTTACAACAATCTTAAAATGAGAGATATTAGATATATTGACTAGACAGACATTGTATCATATTTACAATAATTTCACTTGACAAGATAGCATTTTTTTACAGTGCAGCATCAGCAAGTTGTGTAGTAAGCTGCATTAGATACCAGTGGACCAGGCATGCAGGGTTGGAGATAAGATACAGGTAAACAATATTTATATTTATTGTTTGCCATTAAGGCGGCACGGTGGCGAAGTGGCTTATGGGCAGTCCAACATTGTGGCAGGGTTGGTCTAGGCTGTTTCTGAATATTGAATGAATCTTCCTTTCGTACCTGTTTTCTTTGATTTTGGCTAATCTGTAGCCCATGTCCTCACTAAATAGGTTTGCAGAGCTAACCATCATGTGGATCTACATGACCACCAGATCAAAGACCAGAGCAAAATGGAGGAAAGCAGAGAGAAAAGTCTCATTCAACTGTTTGGACGCAACATTAGGAAGCATCGCAGTGAGAGCGAAGATAAACATCAAGCCCACTAATAAGAAAAAAAATATATATTCCAAATGTATTTATCAAATAGATTTTTGCAATGTATGTAAATGGCCCCAAAATTATATTAGTTAAATATATTTTTAAATGCATTTATTTGTATTTGTTATAATACATTTTTTTTTCAATTGTATGTAGTTTTAACAAAGACACAGATATAACTAATTGGTACTGACTTCTGTGTTTTGCTTTGTAATTTACATTATATATTGTATCCATTTTTTCAATATCTACAACACTCGCTTTTGTCATGTTAAAGGTTTATTTGCTAATATTTAAAATCAAAATACTGGATTACAAATTTATTTCAAAAGGTATCAAACAGTAAAGTGCATAAGACAAGTATTTCGGCTATTTTCATACATTTTCAAATGTATTTGATAAATACATTTACATACATTTATTTTTATATGGTCCATTCATAGGTGTAATATTTCCCCATACATTTTAAAATATTGCTGCTGTTGGAAGAAAACCTCGTATCTCCAAAATGGTAACGTTACAGGAGAAGGAAAAAGAAGTCAATGGAACCAGACCTTATTTCCAAGTCATTTTTGGGCATTTATTTTGGTCCATCCTTCATGAAATTACACACAATATAAAGGCCAACATGCATTTTCAAATTATGTCAAAAAATGAAAATCAACAAAAATGGAGACACGAGGTTTTGTTCCGACAACAGCGATATATTTGGTTAATATGGCAATATATTCTGAAATATATTTTAGTGTTTGGAATGTATTTTGATGTGGATTGCAATGTATTTGACATGTATTTCACATATACAAAAATATATGTCCATACATGTTTTCCATTGGAGCAGGCTCATTTTATACTGTGATCATGTAGATTTAATTAAATAATCAACAGCATTTAGTGGATTTATCAGGTTTGGTATCAGCTAACTAACTAACTCTTCACAAATGAGCTGTTTTCTAGCTAAAAGTTGAAGGTGACGCAAGTTATGCTGTGACTAGGCTAACATAGCTGAGGTTTCAGATGATTAGCATTTGTCTGTTTCCCTTTAAGACTTTAGATTGACAGACCCTTCAGTGTAAACTTTGTCACAAAAGATCTAATATGGATTATTGTGGAGTTAAATATAGTACAGTACTGTAACATGGTCAGTAGCTGGCTAACTAGCTAGGCAAACAGTGTTTGCTAAAAGCCTACCTACAGTGAAACTTGGCAGTGGCTGAGTGGAATATGACAAAAACTGAACGAAATATACCAACAACTGAGTAAAATAAGCCACGAACTAAAGTTTGTGAAGAGTCAGTTAGCTGATACCAATTCACTCCAGTGAATAATTGCATATTTCATCCCACTAAATATAAACAAGTAGAGTGTAAAATGAACTTGAGTTATGTGAACTCACTGGAACACATTCTATGTGGTATAGCTGCACTTCTTACTATCTGCTGTGCAACATTGTCTGGTGTGGGTGGTAGTCTTTACGAGTGTTGTAGTACTCGAGTCTGGTCTTGGAGCCCAGCGCTATGTATTCACTTCTAAAAATATAAATTATTTTGCATTTTGCCAGAGCAATCAATGTGCTTGATATAAATATTTTTTATTTTTGCACATAATCAACAATATTTGGCATGTTTAAAGTTATGTTAGGTTAAATGTGCATTGTCCGACGGTTGAAAACCACTGTTGTATATCTTTCAATAAAATCTGTTGATTCAGAATCTAATTGATTCGTTCCATGATGGCTTAACTAAGTATTACTTGTTTTTTTTTTATGTTCATTCAAAAATGAAAACATTCCCTGAGAGCAGATAGGAAGGTTATTATTACTATGTTTTCACTGAATAATTAAAATGGATGTAGTTTATGTTCAGATGACTTTAGGTAAGTTAGATGTTACTTGTCTCAGTCACTCCTGGCCTTGGTCTTGAGTCGGACTTGATTACTAAAAGTCTTGTAGACTCGGACTCCAATCTAGCAGTTTTGACTACAACGCTAGTTTTACAGTATAACGGTTTTATTTCCAAACTGAATATATATATACTTACATATTTCAAATATTTAATACTGGAATTCAGCATGTGCCCATTGGCTTCAGTTACAACTATGAGTCAGTGGGTTGACTGTTCTTGTCCAAGTAAAGGCAAACATGTCAAATTTATTGTCCATGGTAACAACAGTAAGAAACAGATTCATCAGATTAGGCTGAAAAATCCTGGAGTATTCCTTTAATTAATGTTTATGGAAACCCATTTTAGAGCCTCTATGAGGAGCAGGTTCCTCTGTAGGTGAGCGATGGTTACCTGGAGGAATTGGATGTGATCCTCTGTGACTGAAAGCTGCTCCAGCTCAGTGTTTCTCCTCTTTAGATCATCAATCTCCTGCTGCAGGTTCTCCAGGAGTTCTTCAGTTTGTCTCAGCTGGTTCTTCTCCTGAGTTCTGATCAGCTCTGTTGCCTCAGAGCGCTTTTTCTCAATGGAGCGGATCAGCTCAGTAAAGATCCTCTCACTGTCCTCCACTGCTGCCTGTGCAGAGCGCTGTTAGGACACAGACACACAAGATGGAGCTCCATTTAAACACCAGCTATCATTCACTCTCTCACTGGGACTCTAGATGACTGACTGTCCACATTGTGGCTGTGTAGGATCCCAAAGTGTCCAACACTGGACTCCTCACTGTCTGACTGGAGGAGAGTCTGAGTGAGCTGTGAAACAGCTGGTCCAGCAGATCTCTGCCCACTACTCACCTTAAGAGTGACCACAGCCTGTTTCAGCTCCTGCAGCTTCTTCTCTTTCTCCTGGAGTCTCTGCTGGGATTCCTTCTTCCTCGTTTTTAGCTGTTTCTGAGAGGGGAAAAATTGTATGTACTTAAGAGTTCAAGTTAACCCTTGTTCTACAGAGTTTATGCATTGTCATGTGAGCATTACACAGGGGTCAAACTGCTGGAGTGTTGGCTGGTCAAAGGTTTATTTTTTTATCACCAGTGCTGAGCTGAACAATACATTTCTTTAACAATTCCTTGCCTACAAATTATTTAATAATCAATTGTTTGAACTCAATTGATACGACAGCTTAAACATTGTAATTGACTAATACAACTGATCAGCAATGTAATTGAATCAATTTCTATTCATTACCTGTTTCTTTTTTCTCTCTGCTGCAACTTCAACTGTATCGTGGCCTTTGTGGTCGTGCATCAAACACATATAGCAGATGCAGCTTTGGTCAGTATGGCAGTAGATCTCGATCAGTTTGTCATGTTGAGGGCAGATCTTCTCCTGTAGTCGTTTGGAGGCTTTGACCAGCTGGTGCTTCTTAAACGTTAGTGAATGATAGTGAGACTGAACATGAGTCTCACAGTAAGACGCCAGACACACCAAACAGGACTTGATGGCTTCGCGTTTTCTCCCAGTACAGAAATCACACTCCACATCTCCAGGTCCAGCGTAACAGTGAGCAGGAGGAGCAGCTTGGAGTTCTGTCTTCTTCACTTTCTCCACCACTTCAGCCAGCATGTTGTTTCTGCGTAGAACAGGCCTCGGAGTGAAGGTCTCTCTGCACTGGGGGCAGCTGTAGACCTTCCTCTGATCCTCTTGATTCCAGTGTTTATTAATACACACCATACAGTAAGAGTGTCCACAGTGAATGGTCACTGGGTCCTTCAGCAGATCCAGACAGACTGGACAGCTGAACTGGTCCTGATCTACTGAAATACTGGTCTCTGCCATTTTCCTGCAAACTGAAAGAGAGAGAGAGAGCGAGAGAGCAGCATTCTGAGATCAGTTTCGTTTCTCCAAACTGAGTAGGAGTGGCTTCCCATTTCTGTGTTTGTTTATAAGTGTGGTAAAGAGAGAGAGGGTGGAGAGAGAGAGAGAGAGAGAGAGAGAGAGAGAGAGAGAGGAGAAGAAGGAATGGCTGACATCACGGAAAAAACACACACATACTATACGACTAAATACAATACATTACAAATAAGACAAAACAAATTTGTTACAACTACTTTTATTCCTTTCTCATGTCTTGGTTTTTTAAAAAAGGTGCAAGTGATCTGCATAACTAGCCACTGTCAGTTAATGATAGCTATCGTTTTGGAACCCCTGACTGTCTCAAAATCAAAATACAGGGGGTTCCCTGAAAACAAACTTGTTATGAAGTTATGCTGTTTGTTAGGGTAAAATAGACACTCAAATACAAATTCAGGAAAGGTCATTATTCATCCTACTTCACAATTAATATTCCTAACCATGCAGCCCTGGTCAGCCTCAGGGTGGCGCTGTAGCAGATTAGTTCACCCTGTTGGTCCTTCATAGCCTAGCAACTGTAAACATGCCCGGGACACCTCTGAAAAACCGTACAACATGCCGTAGCATATTTGTAAATCTGAAAACCTGCCCAATTTCGCAAGAGTTTGGTAGAAAGAGTGAATTATTATTCATTTCTCAAACCAAAGACACTAGAAGAGATGAGTAAGATCTTAGTTAATGTGTGGAAGAGCAGGATACCAAACCAGAAAAGAGCATTTGCAGAAGAAGAACTGTTGAACCAAACATTTTGGTGCCAATGAAGCATCAGCGCTGCTAGGGCAAGTGAGTTAGCAGTTAGTCAACGCTGGAGTAGTCAGCCAACATGGGACCCCCCAAAAACCAAGGAGTATTTTGCACACTGGTCTTATACATTACTGTATAAACGAATACTGTACCTGATGTTTTTTGCCACCTTATTAAAGGAATATTGCCTGCTGAATTCAGCTAGGGTTAGGTTAAGTTCACAATGTTTGTGTCTTAAACCACATTGACAACTCTGTGCGTCCTTAATTGAGGCCCGCATGCATTTTGAGCAGGCTGAGAAATGTACTGGGGATGTATTTGCAGAAAAGATCTCAATGACTTTGGCTTCTAGTGTTAATCAACATTAGCTTTGCAGCTCCAGCGCTAAACCAAACAAGCAAAATTTGGATACCAAATATCTGGGTAAGTAGAAGATTTTGTAAATCAGATTTTTTGCTGAACAGTGCAGCCCTCTCATTGTTTAATACACCAAAAAGAGCCACAGACACTCTAGTTTTACTGAACATTTCACCAGTGTGGAAACCATAATGTCATGAAACATGCCTTGATGTAATGCTAACACTTGTGGCCATTATGACGAATATGCCTAAATATTGAGTTGAATGTAGGACAGGGCTGACAACCGGTAGAGATAAAATAAACAGCAAGACAGCATAAAAGTGTGATATAAAAGTTGATATTAAGCATTTTGAGTCACAGTTTAATGGACGATCCCGGACCGACTCCAAACCCAGCGTAGAGCGGCTGAGTGAATGTGGTGTGGACTGTGTGTAGGAGGGTCATTGTGTCAGAGATGCTGTAGAAGGACAGAGTTCCTGCACTGTGATCCACATACACTCCTGTTCTGGAGGATGGTGGAGCTGAGAGCTCAGTCTGAATGCTGTTGTGTGAGAAGGACAGAGTACTGTCCTAAACAACTCCATCATTAATATCACAGGCTTAAATAAAAGTAATTACAGTCTGATTAACTGTAAAACGGCAGTATAAAATCTAAAGATGTCACTTGAATGTTTTACACACTTCAAATGTTCGTGTTTCAGTCAGAAGTTGCGTCAAACCCAGGCGGAATCCCAAACTGCTCTGTACTCCCTAAATAGTGTTCTAGCTATGAAAGTTTAGAAGTTCTCGCCTCCACAGCCAAACAGTGCATCATTTATCGAGTATGAATGTTGCTGAATCTCAAATGACTATTTCAGCTATATTATTCACTGTTGGGCTGCAGGATCCAGTGTTTAAATTACTAGGTAGGGCACTATGTAGGGAGCAGGGAGCCAAATAAGACTCACGGTGGTGATTTGGTGACCAACAATTACTTATAAGTGAAAGTTTTTACATTAAACAGTTCTGTTATCATATGTTCACTGTTATACAACAAAAGGTTAAAAAGTTTATGAAATGACTGCAATATACAGCGATGGGCGACCGAACGTTCTCATTCAGCAGGCCATGGTTGCTTGGCAGCGGTACTGTACTCTATAGGAACTACATTTCTTGGCAGAATACTTGTTTATGTTGATTATTATTGATAATAACTCAAGTTATTGTCTGAAAAGGTGTGTATTTTATCATAGTTCATGTTGGCCACCATTTTATAAAAGCAATAAGCCACTTGAGACCATAATGCACAGCCTCTCTTGGCTTATTGCTTTAATAAGCCTTAGCATGTAATAAATCTGGGATTATAAGGGGTTAAAATTCACTTTCCTCCCTAGTTGGGTTGAGTTAGTTGGTTAGTTGAGTTCAGATTAAAGGTGCCAAGTTAAAGGTGTCAAAGGTGGTAAATTCCTACCTGGCTATATGAATAGACATATTTCTTAAGTATGGAAATAATATATGCTGGTATTGCATTAAGTAATATTTACTTATGCAATACAGTAAATTTTCTCAGCTTAAATTATATGAAAATATTCTCATCTCAGGCTAAGCCTTAGGTGTTTGTTTAATCTGTGCATGCCCCTCCTGCCAGTGCACATGTGTGGTTAAAGGAGACACATCTGTGTGTGTGTGAGTGTGTGTGTGTGTATGTGTGTGTGTGTAAAAAGTTCAGTAAAATATCCAGTTTAACAATAACACAAACAGCACATACACAAAAAAAAAAATTGTTCGAATTTTCCAGTTCCACCTTAAATGGTGCATCAGTCAGCTTATTGTTTGAATTTTCCCGTTCCACCTTAAATGGTGCAGCTTCCGGCACCAGAAAGTGACAGCTGCACCATTTAAGGTAGAACGGGAAAACTCGAACAAGAAGCTGGTGAATAGGAAACCAACTTTAGCCCCCGTCCTTCTTACTGTGTTTTGGGGGGTTTATTTTATTTCTATGTGTATTAATATTAGAAGTGATTCACACATTGATGGATTTGCTGATGTGTCTGATTGTGTTTCTCGCGCTAAACTCAGTTTTTAGCGTCAGGTGCAGACTGAATACTTTCCTGTTGGTCTGGACGGCTAATTAGCTCAATCAGTTATTAAAGTAATAAAGCTACCGAGAGCAGATCCGTGCAGCCTGGATTAATCTGTGTCTGAGGATTATAACAAAACAGATAGAGATCAACAGACAACGCATTCTAGGAATGAATATCTATGGTCAGCTAACATTGGTTAGCCAGCTAAGGAAGCTAATTGGTTAGCCAGCTAAGGAAGCTAACATTGGTTAGCCAGCTAAAGAAGCTAACATTGGTTAGCCAGCTAAGGAAGCTAACATTGGTTAGCCAGCTAAAGAAGCTAACATTGGTTAGCCAGCTAAAGAAGCTAACATTGGTTAGTTTGCTGAATACGAGGCACAAACACTAACTTTTCTAAGAAACTGCAGCAAATATGATAGAGATTAATTTAATTATCATCAAATTGTCAAAACAAAGCTATAAAAAGTGAAAGAGAGAAAAAATCTCAAAACACCGGAGTTAACATGGCGCTAGCTTAAAGGCTAATAGCTATTTTAACAGTGCTCACTGTAGCTTGTGTTTAGCTTTCTGCTGAAGGCTAATAGTCTCTGATGCATCCCTGTCTAATAAATAAATACAGTACCTGATGTTTTTGTGCAGCTGCACCTCATTTAGGACATGTTTGAATTTACCTCAGCGCTGCTAACGTAGCTTCAGCTTCTCTCACGATGACGGTGCTGTTTGAATCCTCTGCAGCTGAGAGGAGACGCTTAAAGCGCTGCTCACAAACACTGACAGATTTTCTTTTCCCCAGTAAAATAAAACTTATTTCCTGAACAAAAATTGGTGAAATGATTCTGATGTATTAGTACAGTGCAACTTCACAAATCTCACATAATTATTAGGACACTAAATTGTTAAAAAGATGTTTATTGATGTTTCCAGAATGACCAACAGAGCTGAACAGCCCTGTGAAATCACTCAGAAAGATCTATAGCACCAAGAATTACATTATAATTTAATATCCAGTAATAATATTTAAAATTTAATATTCAGATGTGTTGTTTTTCAAAAGTGGTGTTAAAATTTGAAGAACCTGACTCAGAATTAATGTTTGTGATTTATCATTTAATAATATTTTGTTGATCCTAATGCTTGAATATGTTAAATAACTTAAACATCTTAAATATCTTGGGGTGAGTCATTTATAATATGTAAATCTACATTATGTAAGTTGTTACTGTACATAAAATAACAAAAATGACTAATATGACGAGTGATTCTGAACTTTTGAACAGCAGTGTACATGAAAATAACCAATAAAAAGATGGATGTTTTTACTGTGTCCGGTGTACCCAAACCTTCCACTATCATTTCAGGATAAAATCATCAGATTAAACAGCCTAAATGTACGAGCACATCTGTTAGCTTTTAGAATACTGTTAAAATCATACTAAGCTCTCTCTGCCTCCTCCTGACTGCAGCGTCTGTTATTTGGTGCATTGTTTTTAAACCTCTTTTCAAGTCTATTTAAACAGTGTTATTGATGTTGGTAACAGACATATGCAGCTGTATGGAGCCCTATGGCCACCAGGGGGCCCTCCTTATCATTTTTGAGTTATTAGCAGAGAATGTATAGAGAGGAGAATTGCCACTCTGTATTGTTTTTTGTGTTTATCAACACTAGAGGGCACCCACAAGCAAGTCCAACATGAATGGGTTACTATGGGGCATTTGAGCAAAATCATAGTTTGAAAATGCTTAAAACATTTAAACAGAAATATATATTAATTGTCTGAACTCAGAACAACAAAAACATTTTTATACTGCTGTTATATTTCTGAGCACTTTTGAACTGAAGTTATAGTAGAACTTTATAACGGCGCTTACTGTGTGTTCACAACTTCACTGACCACAAACTGCTTCATTCAGCCAATGAGCTGTTCTGTTCACCAACCAACCAGCTTTCAGTAGCAGTAATGTCAGCGTCCTGCTCCCCAAAACCTGTTTGCTGTAGTAAAAGGAAACATACAGTTTGTGTTGGTCATCCTCTAGTCCTTCATCAGTGGTCACAGGACGCTGCCCACAGGACGCCGTTGGCTGGATATTTTTGGTTGGTGGACTATTCTCAGTCCAGCAGTGACACTGAGGTGTTTAAAAACTCCAGCAGCACTGCTGTGTCTGATCCACTCAGACTAGCACAACACACACTAACACACCACCACCATGTCAGTGTCGTTGCAGTGCTTAGAATGATCCACCACCCAAATAATACCTGCTCTGTGAGGGTCCTGTGGGGGTCCCTATGAAATACATAGCCTAGATTAGGTTGTATTAATCAAAAAAGAAAACTTTTACATGGATATTTACTCTTTAAATGTCTTACCACAAACCATAAATTGGATACTGTTTCAGGAAAACTCAGAACACATCAGCATATTATAGTTATATCTGTATTTTTGGGGATGTTGACATTTCGTCCATAGACGATCATTCGTTTTACAGTACAGTGTTTACTAATATGGCGATCAAGTGTGTTTATAGTGACGTCATCAGCAACCTCTACAGCCCAAACCAGCCCTTTATATGACTGTATACAGCCCATTAGTTTCTTATCACTAAAACTTACTTGAGTGCTAATAGCTCCCCCTTGTGGAGAATCTTACAGGAAAAGACAATCCTGATAAAAAGGGCGTCACTAAATACACACAAGTCCTCTTAATACAGACAACACACTGTTTATTAACAAACACAATGAGATTCATCTTATTGAAGCTGTTTCCTCTGAACACAACATGTGGTTTAGAAGACAAACAGTCCAAAAGGAAGAGATTAATCAGATTTGATTAGTTTAGATTAATAATTCTTTGGATTAAGATACAGATTACATTTTAACAGGTGATCAGTAATTTACACCAAAATACAGGACAACTCTGTCCTTTGCAGCATGTTTACATCACAACTAGAAAAGTCAGATCAAGCTCTCTTCTCTCTCTCTCTCTCTCTCTCTCTCTCTCTCTCTCTCGCTCTCTCGCTCACTCTCATGAGTTTTCATGCATTATTGTCAAATCCATTAAAAATATATACATCAATATAATTTGATTGCTTTAGTCTGAAGGTCTTAATGTAAATCATTTATGAATTTGTCTGAAAATTATCCATCATATACAACAGACACTTATTTCAGATCACACAACCTCACAGCTCCTCTACCAACTCCAAACCCAGCGTAGAGCGGCTGAGTGAATGTGGTGTGGACTGTGTGTAGGAGGGTCATTGTGTCAGAGATGCTGTAGAAGGACAGAGTTCCTGCACTGTGATCCACATACACTCCTATTCTGGAGGATGATGGAGCTGAGAGCTCAGTCTTAATGTTGTTGTGACAGAAAGTGAGAAGTGAGAATGAACACATCAGACTCCAGGACTGACTGTTGCATCCAAACCTGCTCTCATCACCCCGTCCTTTCCTGCAAATCCCTTTATATGACACTGATATGGACACCCAGTAACTCCACTCGACCTCCCAGTAACAGCGTCCACTCACACTTTGCTTACACAACACCTGAGGCCAGTAGTCAAATCTCTCTGGATGGTCAGAGTAACTCTGCTCTCCTCTTCTGTACTTGACCACTCTGTTCTGCTCAGACAGACTGAGTTGATGATTTACAGTGTTGGGATCCAGAGTCAGTCGACAGAAATCTAAAATAATGAAAACACATTTCAGGTGTTTATTCACAGAATGAATTCATGATAAATAAAATATGCTTCTCAGTTGTTATTTCTACATTTCTATTTTGTTACAAACATACAAATATATATAAATATAAATGTAGAGTATTTTGCTTGTTTAATGACCAACAAGGGAAAAATGCTGTGATCATATTTAAACCTCCAGACATCATTTTGTCATCAGTGACCTAAAATGCTACGTCTTAGCTGTTTAAGGTAGATTCCGAGTGTGTGTGTGTGTGTGAGTGTGTGTGCGAGTGTTTGTGTGTCGGTGTGTGTGTGTGTGTGTGTGTGTGTTTGGGTGTGTGCGTGTGTGTGTATGTGTGTTTTTGTTTGTGTGAGTGTGTGTGTATGTGTGTGCGTGTATGTGTGTGTGAGTGTGTGTGTATGTGTGTGAGTGAGTGTGTGTGTGTGAGTGTGTGTGTATGTGTGTTCATAGTGTGAGTGCGTATGAGTGTATGTGTGTGTGAGTGTGTTTTTGAGTGCACTGTATGTGAGTGTATGTGTGTGTTTGTGTGTGTGAGTGTGCTGTATGTGAGTGTGTGTTTATGTGTGTACTGTATGTGTGTGTAGTGTGTTTTTGTTTGTGTGAGTTTGTGTGTATGTGTGTGTGTATGTATGTGTGTGTGAGTGTGTGTGGTGTGTGTGAGTGTGTGAGTGTGTGTGTATGTGTGTGAGTGAGTGTGTGTGTGAGAGTGTGTGTGTATGTGTGTGTGTATGTGTGTGTGTGTGGGTGTGTGTGTGTGTGTGTTGTTCATACGCTGTAGTAAATCTTCTCTGGTTTTTGGCTCTGAGGATAAGATGGTCTGAACTGCTGCAGCTGTGGAGACACACAAACACACTGATTTGAACAGAATGAATGAAGGAATACAAATACAGTATAAATATAAAATACAAATGTAGAGTATTTTGATTGTTTAATGACCAACAAGGGAAAAATGCTGTGATCATATTTAAACCTCCAAACATCATTTTGTCATCAGTGACCTAAAAGGCTGCGTCTTCCTGGCTGTTTAAGGTTTATTCTGAGTGTGTGTGTGTGTGTTTGTGTGTGTGTGAGTGTACTGTATGTGTCTGTTTGTGTGTGTGTACTCTGTTTGTTGTGTATGTGTGTGTGCGTGTTAGTGTATGTATGTGTGTGTGATTGTGAGTGTGTGTGTGTGTGTGTGTGTGTGTGTGAGTGTGGTGTGTGTGTGTGTGTGTGTGTATCTGTGTTAGTGTGTATGTGTGTGTGTGTGTGTGTGAGTGTGTGTGTGTGTGTGTGTGTGTGTGTGTGTGTTGTTCATACACTGTAGAAAATCTTCTCTGGTTTTTGGCTCTGAGTATAAGATGGTCCGAACTGCTGCAGCTGTGGAGACACACAAACACACTGATTTAACAGAATGAAGAGGAGATTAAAAAGATCAGAAAAATACTTAAAAATTATATTTAAAGTGGGATAAAATGTGTACAATGTGGCAGCAGAAGCTCCTCTTACCATGTGGAGAGATTTTACTGAACTCCTCCTTGCAGAATTCCTCTAGTCTCTCTTTCAGATCAGAGAGAGATTTCCTCACTCCATCAAATGAGGGATGCTGATGGACAGTGATGCTGGAGGAGTCCTCACATCCAGAAGAGACACTCAGAGACTGGAAACTCTACAGAGAGACAACAGAATGATGAAATTCTACAAGAGTAAAAGACGATCTCAGACCAAATTAGACTAAAACCACATATGAAAGTGAAACTGCATGGCACGCCTCTTAGAAGTAAATAAAAAAAACTTAGATATAGACATTGCTGGATTAATTATTGCTTTACTCCAGTAGTTTTCTTTGCATCTGCAGTGCATTACCACAGACAGTACATTTAAACATTTTTTTTCTTTTTCTTTATACTTGCACTAGAGAACAACTAGAGAAAACAAAGACTCGAAAAACAAAACAGATACCAATATAACTTGAACTCAAGACTGAGCAGTGAGCAGTGTCTGAGCACCCCTTAAGTAAGGTGCAATTGCTTACCTCTAATTACTCATTCCTGGCTCTCTGCTCCCTTCTATTGGCCTGGACTTTACAAATACACACTTTGACAACAGTTCTAATTGTACACATTTTACCAAATTCTCCAGTTTTCATAAATGAAGCTGTAAATCTGTATAATTCATTCTTTCAGAGATGCGAGTTCTTCACAAAGAGGAATTAGTGGTAATTCATTACCCGTGTAATGATGAGTGCTTCTTTCAAAGGATCACCATGGATTCTAGACAGTAGGCAAAGGAAGTGGAATGGCTTCTTTACTGGCAAGACACTGTCTCTGTTGTGTATTCTTTTAATGAAGAACCATTTTAGAGCCTCTCTGAGGAGCTGGTTCCTCTGTAGGTGAGTGATTGTTACCTGGAGGAAATGGATGTGATCCTCTGTGACTGAAAGCTGCTCCAGCTCAGTGTTTCTCCTCTTTAGATCATCAATCTCCTGCTGCAGTTTCTTCAGGAGTTCTCTAGTTTGTCTCAGCTGGTTCTTCTCCTGAGTTCTGATCAGCTCTGTTACCTCAGAGCGCTTTTTCTCAATGGAGCGGATCAGCTCAGTAAAGATCCTCTCACTGTCCTCCACTGCTGCCTGTGCAGAGCGCTGTTAGGACACAGACACACAAGATGGAGCTCCATTTAAACACCAGCTATCATTCACTCTCTCACTGGGACTCTAGATGACTGACTGTCCACATTGTGGCTGTGTAGGATCCCAAAGTGTCCAACACTGGACTCCTCACTGTCTGACTGGAGGAGAGTCTGAGTGAGCTGTGAAACAGCTGCTCCAGCAGATCTCTGCCCACTACTCACCTTAAGAGTGACCACAGCCTGTTTCAGCTCCCAGCAGCTTCGTCTCTTTCTGCTGGAGTCTCTGCTGGGATTTCCTCTGAATCTTCTTCAGCTGAGACTAGAGGCAAAAATATCAACCAAACTAAAATTGCAGCATTTGAATAGTAATAGTAGCAAAAGACTTAAGGGTTCATATTGTTCTGTACAGTTCTGAGACTGTGTGCTCTGTATTAGTCTGTAGAGAGGCTAAAAGACGGGTGTCGGCTGGTGAAATGTTTATGGACTACAACTAGTTTTGCAGCATCGCTGAAAAAAAAGTAATCTACCACTTTCTTATCCACTTCATACAGGAATAAAGCACCAGTACAGAAACAGAATCAGCATGAACTGATTCTAAAATATTTCTATTTCTCACCTGTTTCTCGGTTCTCTCTGCTGCAGCTTCCACTGTATCGTGGCCTTTGTGGTCATGCATCGTACACAAATAACAGATGCAGCTTTGGTCAGTACGGCAGTAGATCTCCATCAGTTTGTCATGTTGAGAACAGATCTTCTCCTGTAGTCGTGTGGAGGCTTTGACCAGCTGGTGCTTCTTAAACGTTGGAGACTGATAGTGAGACTGAACATGAGCTTCACAGTAAGACGCCAGACACACCAAACAGGACTTGATGGCTTTGCGTTTCCTCCCAGTGCAGAAATCACACTCCACATCTCCAGGTCCAGCGTAACAGTGAGCAGGAGGAGCAGCTTGGAGTTTCTTCTTCACTTCCTCCACCACTTCAGCCAGCATGTTGTTCCTGCGTAGAACAGGCCTCGGAGTGAAGGTCTCTCTGCACTGGGGGCAGCTGTAGACCCCCCTCTGATCCTCCTGATCCCAGTGTCTGTTAATACACACCATACAGAAACTGTGTCCACAGTGAATAGTCACTGGATCCTTCAGCAGATCCAGACAGACTGGACAGCTGAACTGGTCCTGATCTACTGAAATACTGGCCTCTGCCATTTTTCTGCACTCACAGACTGAGAGAGAGAGAGAGAGATAGAGAGAGCAGCACTCTGAGATCGTTTTCACTTTCCTTGGACATATTAGGAGTGGCTTCCTGTTTTTATTTTTGCAAAAGTGTCATAGACAGAGAGAGAGAGAGAGAGAGAGAGAGAGAGAGAGAGTAAACTGTAAAAAGATCAGTAAAATCTCCATTATAAGAAATTACACAAACACATGTACATAGCATATACATTCAGATCAATATACAATACATTATGAATAAAACACATTTGTTTCAAGGAGGTGTGTTTTTCTTAGACAGGCTGAGTGAATGTGGTGTGGACTGTGTGTTGGAGGGTGATTGTGTTAGAGATGCTGTAGATAAATCAGTGGTGGCTTAGAGCTTTTGGGTATAAAGCTTTATGGCAGAGACAAAATATAGATAAAAGTGCATAGTGTCCATAGCAGTTATGTCAACACACTAACGTCCAGGAACAGACTAACGTCCAGGAACAGACTAATGTCCAGAGGAGCACAGTTTAAACATTTTATTATTGCTCAAAAACAAACTGGATTCATAAAACTTTCAGTGCTGATGTTCATCTAAGAATTGAGAAAGTACGACCGTTAGCCAGTTTAACACCAGTTTACACCAAAAACATAGTAGAAACAATGTTAGCTGGACTTTAACGGCAGGATTTCAGGTCAGATGAGGAGGCTTTGAGTGAAAGGGATCGCTCCTTTAGATGAGCTAATGCTAAAGCTAACACTAGAGATACCCAGATAGAGGAATAGGGACCCCAATCCAGATCTGCTTTTCCTCCGAAAGATCCACGTAACTACAACCTCCACTTAGCTGACTGGGCCTGATTCGTTCGCTGTGCACTGATTGGCTGCTGAATCTCACATGGAGGGAGGCACTACTGAGGACACATTTCACACACAAGGTCTATTATCAAATCTCTGCTAATTCAGCAGTGGTGGACGAAGTACACAAACCATGTACCTGAGTTAAAGTAGAGATACCCAAGGTAAAATATTACTGCAGCAAAAGTAGAAGTTACTCCCTTTAGACCTCCACTTCAGTAAAAGTACAAAAGTATTTGCCTTCAAATGTACTTAAGTATCAAAAGTAAAAGTACTAAAAGATTAATTATGGCTCTGATGTCCTGTTATCATTTTAATAACAAGACTCGCTTCATTAACTCAGTTTAGGTAAAAATACTCCAGTGTCTCTCTTGGTAAACCAGTCTTTTAATAGAGTCATTAATTAGTGACGCTGATGTCTATTAAAATTATCATAAACACAAAACACTGAAGGCAAACAGTTTCCATCAGGTAGAACTGAGTGGCTCTGAAATAACCTTTTTGTGAAGTTTCAGTTTAAGATTTATTTTCAAGTTTAAGTTTAATAAAAACTTTAAACTCAGATTCACAAATGAGTTTCCTTTACTAAACTGCATCTGTAGGTCTCGGTTCATAAACATAAACTGGACAAAACTAATTTACTATAAAATGAAATGTGTTTGTATAAATTCAGAAAAAAGACCTCAGTCACAACTGCATATGTGTACATATTTCTATATTGTGGTCTGTTTACACAAAGTTAGGTTAGTTCATCATTTATGTTGAATAGACTCTCCCAAAATTTTACGCTGCTGCACTGACGTTGAACCGTGTGCTGCACTGGGTCGGTATGACCAACAGGTCAAAACAAGCTCAAAACACAGTGCGCTGTGCCCTGATTGGTGTTCTTGTTTCACGCTTCTTTCGTTTTGACGTTACGTTTTTATACACACATAAACCAAAAGGAACGACAGATTTCTCATAATGTAGCGGAGTAAAAGTAAGATATTTGACTATGAAATGTAGTGGAGTGAAAGTAAAAAGTCAGCCAAAATGGAAAAACATCAGTAAAGTACAGATACACGAAAAAACTACTTAAGTACAGCAACGAATTACATTTTCTTCACTACTGTCCATGACTGGATATCAGCACCTGTAGAAGTGCATTTATTTTCACACATAATCACACAATCCTGTTTAATTTGACCAAGTTAATTTACCAAGCTAACTTTCAATAACTAAGTTATTAAAAGCTAATTTAGTTAGCTCACTAATGATCGCAACAATGGGCCTCATTCACCAACCGATCCTAAGAAGAAATCTCTTCTTAAAACCCACTTACGCAGTTTTCACAGAGATTGTGACGTTCACTAGTGTTCTCTGATTTGGGATTTGTTCTTACAAATTCATACAGCCCATTTTGAGTATGTAAAAAAGTCAAATAATGAAATAATGGATCATAAAACCCAGATTATAGATAGATGATAGGTTATATTTATAAAAAAAAATTAAATTTGACAGGGATATTTACACATTAAATGTGTTGCCACAAACCATAAATTGGATACTGTTTCAGGAAAACTCAGAACACATCAGCATATTATAGTTATATCTGTATTTTTGGGGACGTTGACATTTCGTCCATAGACGATCATTCGTTTTACAGTACAGTGGTTATTAATATGGTGATCAAGTCTCGTCAGTGTGTTTATAGTGACGTCATCAGCAACCTCTACAGCCCAAACCAGCCCTTTATATGACTGTATACAGCCATTAGTTTCTTACCACTAAAACTTACTTGAGTGCTAATAGCTCCCCCTTGTGGAGAATCTTACAGGAAAAGACAATCCTGATAAAAAGGGCGTCTCTAAATACACACAAGTCCTCTTAATACAGACAACACACTGTTTATTAACAAACACAATGAGATTCATCTTATTGAAGCTGTTTTCTTCTGAACACAACACACGGTTTAGAAGACAAACAGTCCAAAAGTAAGAGAGTAATCAGATTTGGTTAGTTTAGATTAATAAATCTTTGGATTAAGATCGGATTAGATTTTAACAGGTGGCCAGTAATTCACACTAAAATAAAGGGCAACTCTGTCTTTTGCAGCATGTTTACATCACAACTAGAAAAGTCAGATCAAGCTCTCTCTCTCTCTCTCTCTCTCTCTGTCTCGCTCTCTCGCTCACTCTCATGAGTTTTACATGCAATATTGTCAAATCCATGAAAAATATATACATCAACACAATTTGATTGCTTTGGTCTGAAGGTCTTAATGTAAATCATTTATGAATCAACCGGAAATGTATCCATCACTTACAATAGACACTCATTTCAGATCACACAACCTCACAGCTCCTCTACCAACCCAGAACCCAGCGTAGAGAGGCTGAGTGAATGTGGTGCGGACTGTGTGTAGGAGGGTCATTGTGTCAGAGACGCTGTAGAAGGACAGAGTTCCTGCACTGTGATCCACATACACTCCTATTCTGGAGGATGATGGAGCTGAGAGCTCAGTCTTAATGTTGTTGTGCCAGAAAGAGAGAAAGTTAGAACAGTCCAGCCTCCAGGACTGATTGTTGTGTCCAAACCTGCTCTCATCACCCAAACCTTTCCTGCTGATCCCTTTATATGACACTGATATGAACACCCAATCACTCCACTCGACCTCCCAGTAAGAGCGTCCACTCACACTCTCCTTACACAACACCTGATTCCAGTAGTCAAATCTGTCTGGATGGTCAGAATAACGCTGCTCTCCTCCTCTGTTCTTCACCACTCTGTTCTGCTCAGACAGAACAAGTCTATGATTTACAGTGTTGGGATCCAGAGTCAGTCGACAGAAATCTAAAATAATAACAAAAACACATTTCATTGGTTTATTATAAATAAAATATGCTTCTCAGTCGTTATTTCTACATTTCTATTGTTACATAAATACAAATACAATATAAATATAAAATACAAATGTAGAGTATTTTGATTGTTTAATGACCAACCAGGGAAAAATGCTGTGATCATATTCAAACCTCCAGACATCATTTTGTCATCAGTGACCTAAAATGCTGCATCTTCCTGGCTGTTTAAGGTTTATTCTGATTTAAAAGGAAACATTGAATCAGGAAAATTTACTGTCTAAATTAATATCTGTGTGTGTGTGTGTGTATGTGTGTGAGTGAGTGTGTGAATGTGTGTGTATTTGAGTGTGAGTGTGTGTATCTGTGTGTGTCTGTGTGTGTGTCTGTGTGTGAGTGAGTGTGAGTGTGTGTGTTTATTTGTGTGTGTGTGTGTATGAAAGTGAGTCTGTGTCAGTGTGTATCTGTGTGTATGAGTGTGAGATAGTGTGTGTGTATGTGTGAGTGTCCGAATGTGTCTGTGTGTTTGTAGTGTGTGTGTGAGTGTGTGTGTGAGAGTGTGTGTCTGTGTATGTGTGAGTGAGTGTGTGTGTGCGTGTATGTGTGAGTGTGTGTGTGTGTGTGTGAGAGTGTGTGTCTGTGTATGTGTGAGTGAGTGTGTGTGTGTGTGTGTGTGTGTGTATGTGTGAGTAGGTGTGTGTGTGAGTGTGTGTGCATGTGAGTGTGTGTGTGTGTGTGTGTGTATGTGTGTGTATGTGTGCGTGTGTGTATGTGTGTCTGTGTGTGAGTGTGTGTGTGTGTGTGTGTGTGTGTGTGTGTGTGTTGTTCTTACACTGTAGAAAATCTCTGGTTTTTGGCTCTGAGGATAAAATCTTCTGAACTGCTGCAGCTGTGGAGACACACAAACACACTGATTTAACAGAATGAATGAAGGAGATTAAAATGATGTTTAAAGTGGGATAAAATGTGTCATTTGCAGCAGAAGCTCCTCTTACCATGTGGAGAGACTTTACTGAACTCCTCCTTGCAGAATTCCTCTAGTCTCTCTTTCAGATCAGAGAGAGATTTCCTCACTCCATCAAATGAGGGATGTTGATGGACAGTGATGCTGGAGGAGTCCTCACATCCTGAAGAGACACTCAGAGACGGGAAACTCTACAGAGACACAACAGAATGATGAAGGTCTACAAGAGTAAAAGATGATCTCACACCAAATTAGACCTCAATCTCCAAGATACTCGTCTTACAATTAAATTTAAAAATCCAGATAAAGACCTTACTGGATTAATTCTTGTTTTACTTTGATATTTTCCAAAGTAATATTTATTCTCTCCATCAGTTGCTGAGTTCAGTCAGTACAGACATTCTCTCCATCTACCTCAACCTGACACCTCATCTGATACAGCATAACGGTGTATGTTTGGAATTTGCCTCATATTTATTTATTCAAGCAGTTCAGCAACTGCTGACCGGCTTCTACTATGAATGAGTTTAGAGTCAGCGGGTTCTGTTCTGTTTGATATACAGAGAAACATCAATATTATTGTCTGTGATAATCGACAGAACAATCTAGATCCAGCAGTTTGAAAATTACTGGCTTACTCTTTTAATGAAGAACCATTTTAGAGCCTCTCTGAGGAGCAGGTTCCTCTGTAGGTGAGTGATTGTTACCTGGAGGAAATGGATGTGATCCTCTGTGACTGAAAGCTGCTCCAGCTCAGTGTTTCTCCTCTTTAGATCATCAATCTCCTGCTGAAGGTTCTTCAGGAGTTCTCCAGTTTGTCTCAGCTGGTTCTTCTCCTGAGTTCTGATCAGCTCTGTTGCCTCAGAGCGCTTTTTCTCAATGGAGCGGATCAGCTCAGTAAAGATCCTCTCACTGTCCTCCACTGCTGCCTGTGCAGAGCGCTGTTAGGAGACAGACACACAAGATGGAGCTCCATTTAAACACCAGCTATCATTCACTCTCTCACTGGGACTCTAGATGACTGACTGTCCACATTGTGGCTGTGTAGGATCTCTAAGTGTCCAACACTGGACTCCTCACTGTCTGACTGGAGGAGAGTCTGAGTGAGCTGTGAAACAGCTGCTCCAGCAGATCTCTGCCCACTACTCACCTTAAGAGTGACCACAGTCTGTTTCAGCTCCTGCAGCTTCGTCTCTTTCTGCTGGAGTCTCTGCTGGAATTTCCTCTGAATCTTCTTCAGCTGAGACTAGAGGCAAAAATATCAACCAAACTAAAATTGCAGCATTTGAATAGTAATAGTAGCAAAGACTTAAGGGTTCATATTGTTCTGTACAGTTCTGAGACTGGGTGCTCTTTATTAGTCTGTAGAGAGGCTAAAAGACGGGTGTCGGCTGGCGAAATGTTTATGTACTACAACTAGTTTTGCAGCATCGCTGAAAAAAAGTAATCTACCACTTTCTTATCCACTTCATACAGGAATAAAGCACCAGTACAGAAACAGAATCAGCATGAACTGATTCTAAAATATTTCTATTTCTCACCTGTTTCTCGGTTCTCTCTGCTACAGCTGCTACTGCATCATGGCCTCTGTGGTCATGCATCGTACACAAATAACAGATGCAGCTTTGGTCGGTGCGGCAGTAGATCTCCATCAGTTTGTTATGTTGAGAGCAGATCTTCTCCTGCAGTCGTGTGGAGGCTTTGACCAGCTTGTGCTTCTTCAAAGCAGGAACATCATAGTGAGGTTTAAGATGAGCTTCACAGTAAGACGCCATGCAGGCCAAACAGGACTCACTGGCTTTGCGTTTCCTCCCAGTGCAGAAATCACACTCCACATCTCCAGGTCCAGCGTAACAGTGAGCAGGAGGAGCAGCTTGGAGTTCTGTCTTCTTCAGTTTCTCCAACATTTCAGCCATCATGTTGTTTCTGCATAGAACAGGCCCTTGGAGTGAAGGTCTCTCTGCACTGGGGGCAGCTGTAGACCCCCCTCTGATCCTCCTGATCCCAATGTCTGTTAATACACACCATACAGTAACAGTGTCCACAGTGAATAGTTACTGGATCCTTCAGCAGATCCAGACAGACTGGACAGCTGAAATGGTCCTGATCTACTGAAATACTGGCCTCGCAGACTGAGAGAGAGAGAGAGAGAAAGAGAGAGAGAGCGAGAGCGAGAGCGAGAGCGAGAGAGAGAGAGAGAGAGAGAGAGAGAGAGAGCAGCACTCTGGGATAAGTTTCGTTTCCTCTGAACAGAGTAGGAAGGACTTCCTGCTTCTGTGTTTGTTAATGTGTCATAGTCGGAGAGGGGGAGGGTGGAGAGAGAGAGAGAGAGAGAGAGAGAGAGAGAGAGAGAGAGAGAGAGAGAGAGAGAGAGAGAGGGAGAGAGAGAGAGGGGGGTGGAATACTGTCATCACAAAAAGCACATTACATATGCAATACACCAAAAAACAATGTAGTATAAATAAGACCAAACAGATTTGGTACAATTCCTTTCATTTTCTTCTCATTTCTTAGTTTTTCAGAATGTATGAGTGGCCATGTATCACTAACCACTGTTATTAAACGCTAGCTAATGTTAGCTGACTATCAGGCACCACTTTCATGTTTAGTTCATGGCAAAATAGTAACATTTTCAAAAACATTCATACATTACTGTCTAATAAATTAATAGTGTACCTGATGTTTTTTATAAAGGAAACATTGTCTAATCTGGCTGCCCGTTTGATCATAATGCATTTTATCAGCTCCACTTACTATATAGGTGCACTTTGTAGTTCTACAGTTACAGACTGTAGTCCATCTGTTTCTCTGCATACTTTGTTAGCCCCCTTTTACCCTGTTCTTCAATGGTCAGGACCCCCATGGACCCTCACAGAGCAGGTACTATTTGGGTGGTGGATCATTCTCAGCACTGCAGTAACACTGACGTGGTGGTGGTGTGTTAGTGTGTGTTGCGCTGGTCTGAATGGATCAGACACAGCAGAGCTGCTGGAGTTTTTAAACACTGTGTCCACTCACTGTCCACTCTATTAGACACTCCTACCTTGTCAGTCCACCTTGTAGATGTAAAGTCAGAGACTGTAGCTCATCTGCTGCTGCACAGTTTGTGTTGGTCATCCTCTAGTCCTTCATCAGTGGTCACAGGACGCTGCCCACAGGACGCTGTTGGCTGGATATTTTTGGTTGGTGGACTATTCTCAGTCCAGCAGCGACACTGAGGTGTTTAAAAACTCCAGCAGCACTGCTGTGTCTGATCCACTCAGACCAGCGCAACACACACTAACACACCACCACCACGTCAGTGTTACTACATTGCTGAGAATGACCCACCACCCAAATAATACCTGCTCTGTGGTGGTCCTGCGGGGGTCCTGTTGGGGTCCCTATGAAATAGATAGCCTAGATTAGGTTGTATTAATCAAAAAAGAAAAATTCTACAGGGATATTTACACTTTAAATGTCTTACCACAAACCATAAATTGGATACTGTTTCAGGAAAACACAGAACACATCAGCATATTATAGTTATATCTGTATTTTTGGGGATGTTGATATTTCGTCCATAGACGATCATTCGTTTTACAGTACAGTGTTTACTAATATGGTGATCAAGTGTCGTCAGTGTGTTTATAGTGACGTCATCAGCAACCTCTACAGCCCAAACCAGCCCTTTATATGACTGTATACAGCCATTAGTTTCTTACCACTAAAACTTACTTGAGTGCTAATAGCTCCCCCTTGTGGAGAATCTTACAGGAAAAGACAATCCTGATAAAAAGGGCGTCTCTAAATACACACAAGTCCTCTTAATACAGACAACACACTGTTTATTAACAAACACAATGAGATTCATCTTATTGAAACTGTTTTCCTCTGAACACAACATGCGGTTTAGAAGTCAAACAGTCCAAAAGTAAGAGATTAATCAGATTTGGTTAATAATTCCTTGGATTAAGATACAGATTACATTTAACAGGTGATCAGTACAACTCTGCCCTTTGTAGTTTGATTACATCACAACTAGAAAAGGATTATCATTTGATTGGTTTGATGTAGATCATTTATGAATATACCTGAAAAGTATCCATCAAATACAACAGACACTCATTTCAGATCACACAACCTCACAGTTCCAATAATAAACCAGTCATCATCAACCTCAAACCCAGCGTAGAGCGGCTGAGTGAATGTGGTGTGGACTGTGTGTAGGAGGGTCATTGTGTCAGAGACGCTGTAGAAGGACAGAGTTCCTGCACTGTGATCCACATACACTCCTATTCTGGAGGATGATGGAGCTGAGAGCTCAGTCTGAATGCTGTTGTGACAGAAAGTGAGGGGAGAACACTGCAGACTCCAGGACTGATTGTTGTGTCCAAACCTGCTCTCATTACCCCGTCCTTTCCTGCTGATCCCTTTATATGACACTGATATGGACACCCAACCACTCCACTCGACCTCCCAGTAACAGCGTCCCCTCACACTCTCCTTACAGAACACCTGATTCCAGTGCTCAAATCTCTCTGGATGGTCAGAGTAACGCTGCTCTCCTCCTCTGTACTTCACCACTCTGTTCTGCTCAGACAGACTGAGGTACTGATGTACAGTGTTACGATCCAGAGTCAGTCGACAGAAATCTAAAATAATAACAAAAACACATTTCATTGGTTTATTCACAGAATGAATACAATATGCTTCTCAGTTGTTATTTCTACATTTTATTGTTACATAAATACAAATATAATATAAATAGTAGAGTATTTTGATTGTTTAATGACCAACAAGGGAAAAATACTGTGATCATATTTAAACCTCCAAACATCATTTTGTCATCAGTGACCTAAAATGCTGCGTCTTCCTGGCTGTTTAAGGTTTATTCTGATTTAAAAGGAAACATTGAATCAGGAAAATATACTCTCTAAATTAATGTGTGTGTGTGTGTGTGTGTGTGTGTGTTGTTCGTACACTGTAGAAAATCTTCTCTGGTTTTTGGCTTTGAGGATAAAATCTTCTGAACTGCTGCAGCTGTGGAGACACACAAACACCCTGATTTAACAGAATGAATGAAGGAGATTAAAATGATGTTTAAAGTGGGATAAAATGTGTCATTTGCAGCAGAAGCTCCTCTTACCATGTGGAGAGATTTTACTGAACTCCTCCTTGCAGAATTCCTCTAGTCTCTCTTTCAGATCAGAGAGAGATTTCCTCACTCCATCAAATGAGGGATGTTGATGGACAGTGATGCTGGAGGAGTCCTCACATCCAGAACAGACACTCAGAGACTGGAAACTCTACAGAGACACAACAGAATGATGAAGGTCTACAAGAGTAAAAGATGATCTCACACCAAATTAGACTTCAATCTCCAAGATACTCGTCTTACAATTAAATTTAAAAATGCAGATAAAGACCTTACTGGATTAATTCTTGTTTTACTTTGATATTTATTCTCTCCATCAGTTGCTGAGTTCAGTCAGTACAGACATTCTCTCCATCTACCTCAACCTGACACCTCAACTGATAAAGCATAATGGTGTAAGTTTGGAATTTGCCTCATATTTATTTATTCAAGCAGTTCAGCAACTGCTGACCGGCTTCTACTATGAATGAGTTTAGAGTCTGTGTGTTCTGTTCTTTTTGATATACAGGGAAACGTCAATATTATTATCTGTGATAATCGACAGAACAATCTAGATGCAGCAGTTTCAAAAATGCTGGTATATTACTTTAATGAAGAACCATTTTAGAGCCTCTCTGAGGAGCAGGTTCCTCTGTAGGTGAGTGATGGTTACCTGGAGGAAATGGATGTGATCCTCTGTGACTGAAAGCTGCTCCAGCTCAGTGTTTCTCCTCTTTAGATCATCAATCTCCTGCTTCAGTTTCTTCAGGAGTTCTCCACTTTGTCTCAGATGGTTCTTCTCCTGAGTTCTGATCAGCTCTGTTACCTCAGAGCGCTTTTTCTCAATGGAGCGGATCAGCTCAGTAAAGATCCTCTCACTGTCCTCCACTGCTGCCTGTGCAGAGCGCTGTTAGGACACAGACACACAAGATGGAGCTCCATTTAAACACCAGCTATCATTCACTCTCTCACTGGGACTCTAGATGACTGACTGTCCACATTGTGGCTGTGTAGGATCTCTAAGTGTCCAACACTGGACTCCTCACTGTCTGACTGGAGGAGAGTCTGAGTGAGCTGTGAAACAGCTGCTCCAGCAGATCTCTGCCCACTACTCACCTTAAGAGTGACCACAGCCTGTTTCAGCTCCAGCAGCTTCGTCTCTTTCTGCTGGAGTCTCCGCTTGAATTTCCTCTGAATCTTCTTCAGCTGAGACTAGAGGCAAAAATATCAACCAAACTAAAATTGCAGCATTTGAATAGTAATAGTAGCAAAAGACTTAAGGGTTCATATTGTTCTGTACAGTTCTGAGACTGTGTGCTCTTTATTAGTCTGTAGAGAGGCTAAAAGACGGGTGTCGGCTGGTGAAATGTTTATGGACTACAACTAGTTTTGCAGCATTGCTGAAAAAAAAAGTAATCTACCACTTTCTTATCCACTTCATACAGGAATAAAGCAACAGTACAGAAACAGAATCAGCATGAACTGATTCTAAATATTTCTATTTCTCACCTGTTTCTCGGTTCTCTCTGCTACAGCTGCAACTGTATCGTGGCCTTTGTGGTCATGCATCGTACACAAATAACAGATGCAGCTTTGGTCAGTACGGCAGTAGATCTCAATCAGTTTGTCATGTTGAGAGCAGATCTTCTCCTGCAGTCGTGTGGAGGCTTTGACCAGCTTGTGCTTTTTCAAAGCAGGAACATCATAGTGAGGTTTAAGATGAGCTTCACAGTAAGACGCCATGCAGGCCAAACAGGACTCACTGGCTTTGCGTTTCCTCCCAGTGCAGAAATCACACTCCACATCTCCAGGTCCAGCGTAACAGTGAGCAGGAGGAGCAGCTTGGAGTTCTGTCTTCTTCACTTTCTCCACCACTTCAGCCAGCATGTTGTTTCTGCGTAGAACAGGCCTCGGAGTGAAGGTCTCTCTGCACTGGGGGCAGCTGTAGACCCCCCTCTGATCCTCCTGATCCCAGTGTCTGTTAATACACACCATACAGTAACAGTGTCCACAGTGAATAGTCACTGGATCCTTCAGCAGATCCAGACAGACTGGACAGCTGAACTGGTCCTGATCTACTGAAATACTGGCCTCTGCCATTTTCCTGCACTCGCAGACTGAGAGAGAGAGAGAGAGAGAGAGAGAGAGAGAAGAGAGAGAGAGCAGCACTCTGGGATAAGTTTCGTTTCCTCTGAACAGAGTAGGAATGACTTCCTGCTTCTCTGTTTGTTAATGTGTCATAGACAGAGAGGGGGAGGGTGAAGAGAGAGGGGGGGTTGCTGTCATCACAAAAAGCACATTACATATGCAATACACCAAAAAACAATATAGTATAAATAAGACCAAACAGATTTGGTACAATTCCTTTTATTTTCTTCTCATTTCTTAGTTTTTCAGAATGTATGAGTGGCCATGTATCACTAACCACTGTTATTAAACGCTAGATAACGTTAGCTGACTATCAGGCACCACTTTCATGTTTAGTTCATGGCAAAATAGTAACATTTCCAAAAACAGTAGCATCTAAACACACTAATGTAACAGGTAGATTAACCTTGCTAACTTCAGCTTATGTTGAAGGACACAATTAACTCATATATTACTGTCTAATAAATTAATAGTGTACCTGATGTTTTTTGCCACCTTATAAAGGAACACTGTCTAATCTGGCTGCCCGCTAAATTCAGCTATATGATTTAGTTCGTTTTTCATACTGTGGCCTAAACCACATCATCAAGTCTGAGGCCTTAATGAAGACCTGGATGTAGCTTTGAGTGGGTTGAGAGAAGTTTTGTTGAAGTAGTTACAGAAAAGATTGAACTGATTACTGATCTCCATGTTTTCTAATGTTTATATCAACGTCAGCCTCACAGCTGCAGTGTTAAACTAAAAAAAAGCAACAGCTGGACACCAAACACGTCTGAGCTGATCGACTAGCCCTCATCAGAGGTCAGTGGCAAGTTGTGTGAGTTTGATATTTCACCAAAATATTTATATTTGAGTTTATTTTCTCTCATATGATGACGGTGCAGTTTTCTCTCATATTGTCATTAACCCCCTCCTGCAGTGATCGCTCCTCTCAAATATGGATAGATTACAGTGGAATACACACAATATTTTAGAATTGTACTCCACTGTTCAAAAGACAGGAGTCAATGTTTTCAAAAAAATTCAATTTTGTTGCAGAAATATGAAGTGATTCTAATAAACTACTGCAACTTCACAGAATTTGAAACAATTAAGAGGAAACATTTTAGACATATCCAGATTAATAAAGATTTGTTGATGAATAATCAAAAATGAAGATATGAAATCAATATCCACAATCCCTAATTGAAAATCTACAATAAATCTTGAGAAACAGAAAATTTGAATATGTTTTTTAATTCAATAAATTCTCATTGATCTCAAAATACTCTACTCTGCATGAGGTGCAACTGTGATCTATCGCAGCTCCTCTGGTGAATAATGTTACTCACAAAAGCAGTTTTGCTGACACTGTGCGACGCAACGCCGCCAACCCAAACAACACAAAACACATGCAGGGCGGAGAGATACATGCAGGGCATTGTAAGAAAAAAATAGTACCCAAAGAAAACGAATCGAAACAAGTTTTTTTTTAATTTAGCACTATTTTACCATCACTGTGACATATAAACCCTTATCAGACACATGTGAGTTCACTGGTCATTTTGGATTGCACATTTCACACCAAACTACTCTGAATGATTTAGTTTACATCTAAACCACTGAATGATTAAGTAATTTTGCAAAATTAATTATTATTAAGTGACCCTTATTAGTCCCACAACAGGGAAATTTAACCTCCACATTAAACCCATCCGTGCAGTGAAACACCACACACACACACACACACACACACACAAGGGGGCAGTGAGCACACTTGCCCAGAGTGGTGGGCAGCCCTATCCACAGCACCCAGGGAGCAGTTGGGGGTTAGGTGCCTTGCTCAAGGGCATCTCTGTCATGTACTGTTGGCTCAAGGAATCGAACCAGTGACCTTCCGGTCACAAGGCTGGTTCCCTAACCTCCAGCCCACGACTGATCCCCAAAAAGCCAAAAAAAAAACAGCACCACGGTTCGCAAGGAAGGGCCAGACCACATCCGATCCAAGCCAGAGCGGGATTCGAACCATCGCACGAGCAAACGGACACAACGTTAGTGTGGCCATTCAACTGCACCACCGGGGGCTGCCAAAATTGACGTAGTTCCCCTTTCTCAGTCAATTCAAAGTAATATTGCCCTATTCCTATTGGTCCATTCATTATGAAATTTGAATACAATGCAAAGGGCAACTGGAGTTTTCAAATTATATAAAAATACAAAGGTTGTTGCACAACAGCGACAATATGCTGGCTTTGCTGGTGATCAGCACTACAGCTTCTAGAGCAGCTGGCTATCATACAAGCATCTAAAACACAACAGGGTTTGCTAAAATACTGAGATGAATGTAGGGCAGGACTGACAGCTGGTGCAGATGAAATAAACAGCAAGACAGAAGCTGATATGGAGCATTTTGTATCACAGTTTAATGGACGATCCCGGTCCAAGCCCAAACCCAGCGTAGAGCGGCTGAGTGAATGTGGTGTGGACTGTGTGAAGGAGGGTCATTGTGTCAGAGACGCTGTAGAAGGACAGAGTTCCTGCACTGTGATCCACATACACTCCTATTCTGGAAGATGATGGAGCTGAGAGCTCAGTCTTAATGTTGTTGTGCGAGAAGGAGAGAGTAGAGAGACACTGCAGACTCCAGGACTGATTGTTGAGTCCAAACACGCACCCGTTACCCCATCCTTTCCTGCTGATCCCCTTATATGCCACTGATACGTACACAACACCAAATAGCCCTCTGCTCCACTCGACCTCCCAGTAACAGCGTCCACTCACACTCTCCTTACACAACACCTGAGACACTGAATCAAATCTCTCTGGATGGTCAGAGTAACACTGGGCTCTTCCTCTGTACTTCACCACTCTGTTCTTCTCAGACAGAACCAGCTCATGATTTACTGTGTTGGGATCCAGAGTCAGCCGACAGAAGTCTAAAGGAAAATGGAAAATAATCAGTAAGTAAGTAAGTTGTCAGTGTATAATGACATATTTACACTTTTCTACAAGCAAGATTTTAGAGTCTGTCTCATGCCAAACAACCAGGGGCATGACTACACACTTAAAAAAGATGGTTCTTCACGGGTTCTTTAGTAAAGAAAATGGATCTATCCATAATTAAAGGGTTCTTTGCATCGTAAAGGGGCTCTTCAGATTGATGGATAATTCGCTGGAGATGGTTCCATGTAGAACCTTTTTCAAAATGGTTCTATATGGTACTGTGGCTTGCGCTCTTCCCCCGGGCCCTGATGACGACTGGAGGTGGGGCTCGGGACTCGCACGCTGTCCTCCACTCACTTGCGGTTCTCCTCTTCCCGCCATCCTCATGGTTCTTTGTCCTCGCTCAGAGTTCGGGCCCCACCTTCCTGCCGGTCTTGTGGTCGACGTCGGAGCCCGGAGGACGGGTGCGTGCCAAAGTTTATTTATATAGCGCTTTTTACAACAGTTGTTGTCAGAAAGCAGCTTTACAGAAAAATCTGGGTCTGAGCCCCCATGAGAGTCGCCAATGGCAACAGTGACAAGGAAGACTCAGAGCAAGAGGAAGGAACCTTGAGAGGAACCAAGACTCAAAAGGGGAACCCATCCTCCTCTGGTCGACACCAGACAGCAAACAGCATTAGTATAAAATATTATACTACAAAACGGGGAAAAACAGGTTTGAGGAATGGCTAATTAGATAGTTTGAGTTTATGCAGCAGCAGCAGCAGCAGGAGGGTCAGTTCATGCAGGTGAGGTTTGCACAGGGTTATACAGCATGAGGCTCCATGGTGGTCAAAACGGTCCAGTAGACTGAAACGGTCTAGAAGGCTTATTACAGTAGAAGAACCCTTTTTGGTGCTACATAGACCCCTTTTCCAAAAGGTTCTATACAGAACCTTCTACAGCACGTTCTCCATTAATCTGAAGAACGATTTCACGCAAATCATGCAAAGGGTTCACGCAAATCATGCAAAGGGTTCCTTGAGTGCTCATGATTCTCCATAGAACCATTTTCTTTATTAAAGAACCCTTGACAGACCATCATTTTTGGCCCTTTTTTGAGGAGAATTTTGGGCAAAACCATAGAAAGTATTCCCAAGATTTCTCAACCAGGGCAAGACAGTGAAAAGTGCATAGGGTGTATCAGAGCATGACAGTGAAAATGCCTCAAATTTGATTTCATACTAGTTTGTTTACTTGTCTCCAGCTCCCGTCTGCGACCCAGAAGGTTAAGTGACTTAGAAAATGTGTGTGTGTATGAAGTTTACTTGTGAGTGCAACATCACCAAAACTTAAGAGGACACTGTTAACATTTCAAAGTGCAACTTTGCGTACAGCTAAAAATAACAATGGTGACAAAAACATCACCACAAAACTGATGAAACATGTTACTCTCTGTAGGCATGACACCACCATAAATAACACAACAACCCCATCATTAACATCACAGGCTTAAATAAAAGTAATTACAGTCTGATTAACTGTAAAACGGCAGTATAAAACCTAAAAACGTCACTTCAGTGTTTTACACACTTCAAATGTTCGTGTTTCAGTCAGAAGTCACGTCAAACCCAGGCTGAATCCCAAACGGCTCTGTCCTCCCTAAATAGTCTTCTAGCTATGAAAGTTTAGAAATTCTAGCCTCTACAGCCAAATAGTGCGTCATTTATCGAGTATGAATGTTGCTGAATCTCAGCTATATTATTCACTGTTGGGCTGCAGGATCCAGTATTTAAATTACTACGTAGGGCACTATGTAGGGAGCAGGGAGCCAAATAAGACTCACGGTGGTGATTCGGTAACCAACAATTACTTATAAGTGAAAGTTTTTACATTAAACAGTTCTGTTATCATATGTTCATTGTTATACAACAAAAGGTTAAAAAGTTTATAAAATCACTGCAATATACAGCGAGGGGCGACTGAATACTTGTTTATGTTGATTATTATTGATAATAACTCAAGTTATTGTCTGAAAAGGTATGTATTTTATCATAGTTAATGTTGGCCACCATTTTATAAAAGCAATAAGCCACTTGAGACCATAATGCACAGCCTCTCTTGGCTTATTGCTTTAATAAGCCTTAGCATGTAATAAATCTGGGAATATAAGGGATTAAAATTCACTTTCCTCCCTAGTTGAGTTGAGTTAGTTGAGTTCAGATTAAAGGTGCCAAGTTAAAGGTGTCAAAGGTGGTAAATTCCTACCTGGCTATATGAATAGACATATTTCTTAAGTATGGAAATAATATATGCTGGTATTGCATTAAATAATATTTACTTATGCAATACAGTAAATTTTCTCAGCTTCATTTATATGAAAATTTTCTCATCTCAGGCTAAGCCTTAGGTGTTTGCTCAGTCTGTGCATGCCCCTCCTACCAGTCCATATATGTGGTGTGTAACATATCCAGTTTAACAATAACACAAACAGCACATATACAAAAAAAAAAACTTTACATATAAAACAGATGTTACAAGGAGGCGAGTTTTTAATTTTCCAGTTTCAGCATTCCCATTCAGGAATTTCTTGGTTTTCTAGCCTGTTAGCTAGCTACAGTAAGCTAACATTTGTTAGTTAGCTAAAGTAAGCCAACATTTGTTAGCTAGCTAAAGTAAGCTAACATTTGTTAGCTAGCTAAAGTAAGCCAACATTTGTTAGCTAGCTAAAGTAAGCCAACACTTGTTAGCTAGCTAAAGTAAGCCAACATTTGTTAGTATTTTCTTATTTGACAGCTCTTGGTCGAATTTTACCATTCCACCTTAATTGGTGCATCAGCCAGCATCTTGATTGAATTTTCCTGTTCCACCTTAAATCGTGCAGCTTCAGGCAGCAGAAAGTGACAGCTGCACCTTTTAAGGTGGAACAGGAAAACTCGAACAAGAAGCTGGCGAATAGGAAGCCAACTTTAGCTCCGTCCTTCTTACTGTGTTTTGGGGGTTTATTTTATGTTATGGGGGTTTATATTTTATTTTAAGATTAGAAGTGATTCCCACATTGATGGATTTGCTGATATGTGTGTTTATGTTTCTCGCGCTAAACTCGGTTTTTAGCGTCAGGTGCAGACTGAATACTTTCCTGTTGGTCTGGATGGCTAATTAGCACGATCAGTTATTAAAGTAATAAAGCTACCGAGAGCAGTCAGTGCAGCCAAGATTAATCTGTGTCTGGGGATTATAACAAAACAAACATGGTGAAAATCGGATGAGTAATAAGGAAGTTGCGGCTGAATTAATCCTGAGACTCTTCGTCTCTGAATACAAGAGAATTTGTTCACAAGTGGATCTTGACCTCTCCAACATGGCGGACGCACGGACGTATTGCCTCAGATAGAGAACAACAGACAACGCGGCATCCAGGAATGAATATCTATGGTCAGCTAACATTCGTTAGCCAGCTAAGGAAGCTAACATTGGTTAGCCAGCTAAGGAAGCTAACATTGGTTAGCTAGCTAAGGAAGCTAACGTTGGTTAGCCAGCTAAGGAAGCTAACCTTAATTAGTTTGCTGAATACGAGGCACAAACATTAACATTTCTAAGAAACTGCAGCAAATATGGTAGAGATTAATTCAGTTATCATCAAATTGTCAAAGCAAAGCTATAAAAAGTGAAAGAGAGAAAAAATCTCAAAACACCAGAGTTAACATGGCGCTAGCTTAAAGGCTAATAGCTATTTTAACAGTGCTCACTGTAGCTTGTGTTTAGCTTCCTGCTGAAGGCTAATAGTCTCTGATGCATCCCTGTCTAATAAATAAATACAGTACCTGATGTTTTTGTGTAGCTGCACCTCATTTAGGACATGTTTGAATTTACCTCAGAGCTGCTAACGTAGCTTCAGCTTCTCTCACGATGACGGTGCTGTTTGAATCCTCTGCAGCTGAGAGGAGACGCTTAAACGCTGCTCACAAACACTGACAGATTTTCTTTTCCCCAGTAAAACTTATTTCCTGAACAAAAATTGATGAAATGATTCTGATGTGTTAGAACAGTGCAACATCACAAATCTCACATAATTATTAGGACACTAAATTGTTAAAAAGATGTTTTTTGATGTTTCCAGAATGACCAACAGAGCTGAACAGCACTGTGAAATCACTCAGAAAGATCTATAGCACCAAGAATTACGTTATCATTTAATATCCAGTAATAATTTAATATTCAGATGTGTCGTTTTTCACAAGTGGTGTTAAAATTTGAAGAACCTGACTCAGAATTAATGTTTGTGATTAATCATTTAATAATATTTTGTTGATTCTAATGCTCAAAATATCTTAAATTAAACATCTTAAATATCTTTGGGTGAGTCATTTATAATATGTAAATGTACATTATGTAAGTTGTTATTGTATATAAAATAACAAAAATGACTAATATAAGGAGTGAATCTAAACTTTTGAACAGCAGTGTACATGAAAATAACCAGTAAAAAGATGGATGTTTTTACTGTGGCAGGTGTACCCGAACCTTCCACTATCATTTCAGGATAAAATCATCAGATTAAACAGCCTAAATGTACGAGCACATCTGTTAGCTTTTAGAATACTGTTAAAATCATACTAAGCTCTCTCTGCCTCCTCCTGACTGCAGCGTCTGTTATTTGGTGCTTTGTTTTTAAACCTCTTTTCAAGTCTATTTAAACAGTGTTATTAATTTTGATAACAGGCATATGCAGCTGTATGGAGGCCTGTGGCCACCAGGGGGCCTCCTTATCATTTTTGTGTTATTACTAGAGAATGTGTAGAATGTGTATATTGTCTTTTGGGCTTCTCAAACACCAGAGGGCACGCACGAGCAAGTCCAACATGAATGGGTTAATAAGGAGCATTTGAGCAAAATCACAGTTTGAAAATGCTTAAAACATTTAAACAGAAATATTTAAACCGCTTTCAGCCATTTCAGCCATTCAGCCAATGAGCTGTTCTGCTCAGCTTTCAGTAGCAGTAATGCTAACCAATCATTGCTTAGTAGCAGTAATGCTAACCAATCAGCGCTCAGTAGCAGTAATACTAACCGATCAGCTCTCAGTAGCAGTAATGTTAGCATCCTGCTGCTCAAACCTGTTTGCTGTAGGAAAAGGAAACTAAGGTCAGTTTTCGTTGCTTTTTTAGTGAAATTCTTTCTTCTACTTTCTAAAACTAAAGGAAAGTTCTGTGTGATTTGAAACTATTTTAATTTTTAGTTTTTAGCCGTTTGGCTCCATTTACTCCGTTCATTGAGGACTCACTCGCCAACATCTGGCGTTTTGCAGTCCTGTTTTTGATACAATTGGAGAAACAGGAAGTGACCAGACTCTTCATAATCCAGCTCTGTGGTCACTGTACCGTTAGGCTGTTAACGTAGCATAACGGTAAAGAAAAACTAAAAGTTTTGTATTTTTTATGCTGTTTTTTAGGCTTTAGATGGATCTGCCAGCTCAGTGTTAGTTTTTTAAAATTTGATTTATTGATTTGGATTCGTTTTTGTTTGTTTTTGTTGATTTACTGAAGAATGAGACAGTAAAATAGTTTTTTTTAATGTTATTTTATTTTTACAGTGTGTAAATCCGGCCCACACAACACCACGTTCATATTGTTCTGCCTGTAGCTTGTTCCAGCCCAGACAGTATAAAACAAACACGAGTCACAGATGTGAACAAACAGCAACCACAGCTTACGTAATGACATCACATCAATACACAACGTTTCCCCTTTGCTTGGACATAAACCCAAAATCATGCCGTGAATGTTTTTTTATAACTTTCTTTAATTCATACACTGACGTGGTGGTGGTGTGTTAGTGTGTGTTGCGCTGGTCTGAGTGCATCAGACACAGCAGTGCTGCTGGGGTGTTTAAACACTGTGTCCACTCACTGTCCACTCTATTAGACACTCCTATCTTGTCAGTCCACCTTGTAGATGTGAAGTCAGAGACGATAGCTCATCTGCTGCTGCACAGTTTGTGTTGGTCATCCTCTAGTCCTTCATCAGTGGTCACAGGACGCTGCCCACAGGACGCTGTTGGCTGTTTCTCAGTCCAGCAGTGACACTGAGGTGTTTAAAAACTCCAGCAGCACTGCTGTGTCTGATCCACTCAGACCAGCACAACACACACTAACACACCACCACCACATCAGTGTTACTGCAGTGCTAAAAATGATCCACCACCCAAATAGTACCTGCTCTGTGAGGGTCCTGTGGGGGTCCCTATGAAATACATAGCCTAGATTAGGTTATATCAAAAAAGAAAAGTTTTACATGGATATTTACACTTTAAATGTGTTACCACAAACCATAAATTGGATACTGTTTCAGGAAAACTCAGAACACATCAGCATATTATAGTTATATCTGTATTTTTGGGGATGTTGATATTTCGTCCATAGACGATCATTCGTTTTACAGTACAGTGTTTACTAATATGGTGATCAAGTGTCGTCAGTGTGTTTATAGTGACGTCATCAGCAACCTCTACAGCCCAAACCAGCCCTTTATATGACTGTATACAGCCATTAGTTTCTTACCACTAAAACTTACTTGAGTGCTAATAGCTCCCCCTTGTGGAGAATCTTACAGGAAAAGACAATCCTGATAAAAAGGGCGTCTCTAAATACACACAAGTCCTCTTAATACAGACAACACACTGTTTATTAACAAACACAATGAGATTCATCTTAATGAAGCTGTTTTCCTCTGAACACAACATACGGTTTAGAAGACAAACAGTCCAAAAGTAAGAGATTAATCAGATTTGATTAGTTTAGATTAATAATTCTTTGGATTAAGATACAGATTACATTTTAACAGGTGGCCAGTAATTCACACTAAAATACAGGACAACTCAGTCCTTTGCAGCATGTTTACATCACAACTAGAAAAGTATTTTGATAATTTCATTGGTTTGATGTAAATTGTTTATGAATCTACCTGAAAAGTATCCGTCATATAAAACAGACACTCATTTCTGATCACATAATCTTACAGATCCACCAACAAACAGACCAACACCGAGCCCAAACCCAGCGTAGAGCGGCTGAGTGAATGTGCTGTGGACTGTGTGTAGGAGGGTCATTGTGTCAGAGACGCTGTAGAAGGACAGAGTTCCTGCACTGTGATCCACATACACTCCTATTCTGGAGGATGATGGAGCTGAGAGCTCAGTCTTAATGTTGTTGTGACAGAAAGTGAGAGTGGATGAACAGAACAGACTCCAGGACTGATTGTTGAGTCCAAACCTGCTCTCATCACCCCATCCTTTCCTGCTGATCCCTTTATATGACACTGATATGGACACCCAGTTACTCCACTCGACCTCCCAGTAACCACGTCCACTCACACTCTCCTTACACAACACCTGTTTCCAGTACTCAAATCTCTCTGGATGGTCAGAGTAACGCTGCCCTCCTCTTCTGTACGTCACCACTCTGTTCTGCTCAGACAGTCTGAGTCTATGATTTACAGTGTTGGGATCCAGAGTCAGTCGACAGAAATCTAAAATAATAACAAAAACACATTTCATTGGTTTATTCACAGAATTAATTCATGATGAATAAAATATGCTTCTCAGTTGTTATTTCTACATTTCTATTTTGTTACAAAAATATAAATATAATATAAATATGAAATACAAATATAGAGTATTTTGATTGTTGTCTAATGACCAACAAGGGAAAAATGCTGTGATCACATTTAAACCTCCAAACATCATATCGGGAAATTATATTGTCTAAATTAACATGTGTGAGTGAGTGTGTATGTGTTTGTAGTGTGTGTATCTGTGTGTGTGTGTGTATATGTGTGTGTGTGTGTGAGAGAGTGTGTGTGTGTGTGTGTGTGTGTGTGTGTGTATTTCTGTGTGTATGTATTGTGTTTGTGTGCGTGTATCTGTGTTTGTGTGTGTGTGTGTGAGTGTGTGTGTGTGTGTGTGTGTGTGTGTGTGTGTGTGTGAGTGTGTTGTTCATACACTGTAGAAAATCTTCTCTGGTTTTTGGCTCTGAGGATAAAATGGTCTGAACTGCTGCAGCTGTGGAGACAAACAAACACACTGATTGAACAGAACGAAGAAGATTAAAAAGATCAGAAAAAAACTTTAAAATGATGATTAAAGTGGGATAAAATGTGTCATTTGCAGCAGAAGCTCCTCTTACCATGTGGAGAGACTTTACTGAACTCCTCCTTGCAGAATTCCTCTAGTCTCTCTTTCAGATCAGAGAGAGATTTCCTCACTCCATCAAATGAGGGATGTTGATGGACAGTGATGCTGGAGGAGTCCTCACATCCAGAAGAGACACTCAGAGACTGGAAACTCTACAGAGAGAAAACAGAGCAAAGAGAGATGTATTTCTTGCAGATTTGCAGAGCATTTAGACCAACTTTACAGCCTCTCTGAGGAGCAGGTTCCTCTGTAGCTGAGTCATTGTTACCTGGAGGAAATGGATGTGATCCTCTGTGACTGAAAGCTGCTCCAGCTCAGTGTTTCTCCTCTTTAGATCATCAATCTCCTGCTTCAGTTTCTTCAGGAGTTCTCCACTTTGTCTCAGCTGGTTCTTCTCCTGAGTTCTGATCAGCTCTGTTACCTCAGAGCGCTTTTTCTCAATGGAGCGGATCAGCTCAGTAAAGATCCTCTCACTGTCCTCCACTGCTGCCTGTGCAGAGCGCTGTTAGGACACAGACACACAAGATGGAGCTCCATTTAAACACCAGCTATCATTCACTCTCTCACTGGGACTCTAGATGACTGACTGTCCACATTGTGGCTGTGTAGGATCCCAAAGTGTCCAACACTGGACTCCTCACTGTCTGACTGGAGGAGAGTCTGAGTGAGCTGTGAAACAGCTGCTCCAGCAGATCTCTGCCCACTACTCACCTTAAGAGTGACCACAGCCTGTTTCAGCTCCAGCAGCTTCGTCTCTTTCTGCTGGAGTCTCCGCTTGAATTTCCTCTGAATCTTCTTCAGCTGAGACTAGAGGCAAAAATATCAACCAAACTATAATTGCAGCATTTGAATAGTAATAGTAGCAAAAGACTTAAGGGTTCATATTGTTCTGTACAGTTCTGAGACTGTGTGCTCTTTATTAGTCTGTAGAGAGGCTAAAAGACGGGTGTCGGCTGGCAAAATGTTTATGGACTACAACTAGTTTTGCAGCAAAGTAATCTACCACTTTCTTATCCACTTCATACAAGAATAAAGCAACAGTACAGAAACAGAATCAGTGTATGTGAGAGTGTGTGTGTGTGTGTGTGTGTGTGTGTGTGTGTGTGTGTGTGTGAGAGTGATTCTAAAATATTTCTATTTCTCACCTGTTTCTCGGTTCTCTCTGCTACAGCTGCAACTGTATCGTGGCCTTTGTGGTCATGCATCGTACACAAATAACAGATGCAGCTTTGGTCAGTACGGCAGTAGATCTCAATCAGTTTGTCATGTTGAGAGCAGATCTTCTCCTGCAGTGGTGTGGAGGCTGTCATCACAAAAAGCACATTATATATGCAATACACAAAAAAACAATATAGTATAAATAAGATGAAACAGATTTGGTACAATTCCTTTTATTTTCTTCTCATTTCTTAGTTTTTCAGAATGTATGAGTGGCCATGTATCACTAACCACTGTTATTAAACGCTAGATAACGTTAGCTGACTATCAGGCACCACTTTCCTGTTTAGTTCATGGCAAAATAGTAACATTTCCAAAAACAGTAGCATCTAAAAACACTAATGTAACAGGTAGATTAACCTTGCTAACTTCAGCTTATGTTGAAGGACACAATTAACTCATATATTACTGTCTAATAAATTAATAGTGTACCTGATGTTTTTTGCCACCTTATAAAGGAACACTGTCTAATCTGGCTGCCCGCTAAATTCAGCTATATGATTTAGTTCGTTTTTCATACTGTGGCCTAAACCACATCATCAAGTACACTCCTATTCTGGAGGATGATGGAGCTGAGAGCTCAGTCTTAATGTTGTTGTGTGAGAAGGACAGAGTAGACAGACACTCCAGACTCCAGGACTGATTGTTGAGTCCAAACACGCACCCGTTACCCCATCCTTTCCTGCTGATCCCATTATACGCCACTGATACGTACACAACACCAAATAGCCCTCTGCTCCACTCGACCTCCCAGTAACAGCGTCCACTCACACTCTCCTTACACAACACCTGAGACACTGAATCAAATCTCTCTGGATGGTCAGAGTAACACTGGGCTCTTCCTCTGTACTTCACCACTCTGTTCTTCTCAGACAGAACCAGCTCATGATTTACTGTGTTGGGATCCAGAGTCAGCCGACAGAAATCTAAAGGAAAATGGAAAATAATCAGTAAGTAAGTAAGTTGTCAGTGTATAATGACATATTTACACTTTTCTACAAGCAAGATTTTAGAGTCTGTCTCATGCCAAACAAACAGGGGCATGACTACACACTTAAAAAAGATGGTTCTTCACGGGTTCTTTAGTAAAGAAAATGGATCTATCCATAATTAAAGGGTTCTTTGCATCGTAAAGGGGTTCTTCAGATTGATGGATAATACGCTGGAGATGGTTCCATGTAGAACCTGTTTGAAAATGGTTCTATATGGCACTGTGGCTTGCACTCGTCCCCCGGTCCCTGATGACGACTGGGGGCTGGGCTCAGGACTTGCATGCTGTTCTCCACTCATCTGCGGTTCTCCTCTTCCCGCCGTGCTCATGGGGCTTTGTCCTTGCTCAGGGTTCACGGTCGTTGCTGGGGTTTATTTAAGTTTATTTATATAGCGCTTTTTACAACAGGTGTTGTCACAAAGCAGCTTTACAGAAAAATCTGAGTCCCATGAGTGTCGCCAATGACGACAGTGGCAAGGAAAACTCGGAGCAAGAGGAAGAAACCTTGAGAGGAACCAAGACTCAAAAGGGGAACCCATCCTCCTCTGGTCCACACCGTACAGCAAACAAAGTTAGTATAAAGTATTAGAATACAGAACAGGGAAAAAAACAGGCAGAGCAATGGTTAATTAGATAGCTTGAGTTATTGAGCAGCAGCAGCAGCAGGAGGGTCAGTTCATGCAGGTGAGGTTTGCACAGCTTTGTACAGCGTGAAGCTCCATGGTGGTCAAAACGGTCAAGGAGGCTGAAACGATCCAAAAGGCTTGTTACAATAGAAGAACCCTTTTTGTCAGGCTTGTTACAATAGAAGAACCCTTTTTGGTGCTACATATACCCCTTTTCCAAAAGGTTCTATATAGAACCTTCTACAGCACGTTCTCCATTAATCTGAAGAACGATTTCACGATGCAAAGACCCCTTTAATCATGCAAAGGGTTCCTTGAGTGCTCATGATTCTACATAGAACCATTTTCTTTACTAAAGAACGCTTGACAGACCACCATTTTTAAGTGTGTTGGCCCTCTCTATTGGGCTTTTTGGCTCTTTTTTGACATCCAAATGAGCATTATGAGGAGAATTTTGGGCAAAACCATAGAAAGTATTACCAAGATTTCTTAACCAGGGCAAGATACAAAGTATCTTTGAAAAGTACAAAGGGTGTGTCGGAGTGTGACAGTGAAACAGGGTCTCAAACTGCCTCAAACAAAAACATCACCACAAAACTGATGAAACATGTTACTCTCTGTAGGCATGACACGACCATAAATAACACACTCCAGCTTTGTTTAACCTCTTAAATGACCAAGGTTTTATGATACCGTTCTATAACCTAAGAACAGCTCAGCCAGTTTGCATTCAAGTTCCTGTACTTACTGAATAATAAGCCTTATTATGTAATAAGCCTGAGATTTTAAGGGGTTGAAATTCACTTTGTATGGAAGTATGGAAATAATATATGCTGGTATGGTATTAAGTAATCGGTAACACTTTACTGTAGGGTACGGTTCATAAGGCTACATGACATCTACATAAGCTTGTCATGGCGACTGACATAGACCTACATAAATGTTTATAAATGCCTATTCCAACAGACGTCATTTGCTATAAAGGTGTATTTGCCAATTTTGATCAAGGTTAGCTAAAGTAGCCTTTATGATAGATGATGCCTATTGGAATAAGCATTTATAAACATTTATGTAGGGTTATGTCAGCTGTCATGGCAAGCTTATGTGCATGTCATGTAGCCTTATGAACTGTGCCCTACAGTAAAGTGTTACCAAATAATCTTTACTTATGCAATACAGTAAATCTTCTCAGCTTAAATTATATTAAATTTTTCTCATCTCAGGCTAAGCCTCAGGTGTTTGTGCAGTCTGTGCATGCCGTTCCTGCCAGTGCACGTGTGTGGTTAAAGGAGACACTATCTGTGTGTGTACTTGTGTGTTGTACTTACACTGCAGAAAATCTGCTCTGGTTTTTAGCTCTGAGGACAAAATCTGAACTGCTGCAGCTGTGGAGACACATAAACACACTGTTTTAACAGAATGAATGAAGGAAACTCAAACACTCGCTCAGAAAGACAGAAGCAGCTAACAGATATACAGCTGCTCCTATTGAATATGGATCAAATTGTTCTCTATAATACACCGAATCTCTGTCTCTCACTCTATCACTGTAACTTTAGATATAATACACCGATCAGGCATAACATTATGACCACCTCCTTGTTTCTGCGCTCATTGTCCATTTTATCAGCTCCACTTACTATATAGGTGCACTTTGTAGTTCTACAGTTACAGACTGTAGTCCATCTGTTTCTCTGATACTTTGTTAGCCCCCTTTTACCCTGTTCTTCAGTGGTCAGGACCCCCATGGACCCTCACAGAGCAGGTACTATTTGGGTGGTGGATCATTCTCAGCACTGCAGTGACACTGACGTGGTGGTGGTGTGTTAGTGTGTGTTGTGCTGGTATGAGTGGATCAGACACAGCAGTGCTGCTGGAGTTTTTAAACACTGTGTCCACTCACTGTCCACTCTATTAGACACTCCTACCTTGTCAGTCCACCTGGTAGATGTAAAGTCAGAGACGATAGCTCATCTGCTGCTGCACAGTTTGTGTTGGTCATCCTCTAGTCCTTCATCAGTGGTCACAGGACGCTGCCCACAGGACGCTGTTGGCTGGATATTTTTGGCTGGTGGACTATTCTCAGTCCAGCAGTGACACTGAGGTGTTTAAAAACTCCAGCAGCACTGCTGTGTCTGATCCACTCAGACGAGTGCAACACACACTGTGCAGGGAAACCACTAAAATGTGCAGGGATGTAGTTTGTGAATTATCACTGAAGTAAAGATTTCTGTCCCTCTGTTTCCCAGCAGAAGCTCCTCTTACCATGTGGAGAGACTTTTACTGAACTCCTCCTTGCAGAATTCCTCTAGTCTCTCTTTCAGATCAGAGAGAGATTTCCTCACTCCATCAAATGAGGGATGTTGATGGACAGTGATGCTGGAGGAGTCCTCACACCCAGAAGAGACACTCAGAGACTGGAAACTCTACAGAGAGAAAACAGAATGGAGAAATAAAAGGGAATGTGAGTATCTCAGGTCATAGACAGAAACGTGCCATTTCTGACAAGTAGATTCACTGTAACTTTTATAGAGATCCACTGTAGAGCCTCTCTGAGGAGCAGGTTCCTCTGTAGGTGAGTGATGGTTACCTGGAGGAAATGGATGTGATCCTCTGTGACTGAAAGCTGCTCCAGCTCAGTGTTTCTCCTCTTTAGATCATCAATCTCCTGCTGCAGGTTCTCCAGGAGTTCTTCAGTTTGTCTCAGCTGGTTCTTCTCCTGAGTTCTGATCAGCTCTGTTACCTCAGAGCGCTTTTTCTCAATGGAGCGGATCAGCTCAGTAAAGATCCTCTCACTGTCCTCCACTGCTGCCTGTGCAGAGCGCTGTTAGGACACAGACACACAAGATGGAGCTCCATTTAAACACCAGCTATCATTCACTCTCTCACTGGGACTCTAGATGACTGACTGTCCACATTGTGGCTGTGTAGGATCCCAAAGTGTCCAACACTGGACTCCTCACTGTCTGACTGGAGGAGAGTCTGAGTGAGCTGTGAAATAGCTGCTCCAGCAGATCTCTGCCCAGTACTCACCTTAAGAGTGACCACAGCCTGTTTCAGCTCCTGCAGCTTCTTCTGTTTCTGCTGGAGTCTCTGCTGGGAATTTCCTCTGAACCTCCTTCAGCTGATTCTGAGGAGAAATCGTCTGAAATTATATGCCAATATAATGAGATAAATTTACTTAGTAAAATTACTTAACGAGTAAAAAATGTCAAGAAATAAGCTAGATAATTTTATAGTAAGTGCACATCCATCTCAAAATAAGAAATATTAGATAGATAGACTAGAATTAAGATGATTTCACTTGACCAGATAGTATTTTTTGCAGTGCTTGAGTTGGAGTTGCTAAATTGGCCCAAGGTGTGTGTGTGAAAGAATGGCTACGTTCACATTACCAGGTTGAAGTGGCACAAATCAGATTTTCTGCCCTAATGTGACTCAGATCTGATGTTTTCAGAGCTGTATGGACACACAAATCTGATCTTTTCAAATCCGACCTGAGCCACTTTCATATGTGGACCTAGATTGGATACGTATCCGATTCGTGGCCATGTGACCTTAATGTGACGCTCAGATCGGAATCCATGTGCTTTTGTTCCACTGCGCATGCGCTATTATTCAGCGTTACCATGGCAGCAGCGCCGAACAAGTTAAAGCCTGTAAACGGTGGAAAAGCAACTCATCTCACCTTTTTCTCCTTTCGTCTCGCTCCAATAATGAAGCTGAGAGCTGATCAGAGTTAATTATCTTCTCAGTGAAACTCATTAGTTTGTGCTGATGATGTAATTCATTCACGTGACGTTACTGAGTAGGATGTGGTCATGAGGGTCATTTCAGGACGCCAGTTCGTTCACATTAATGACAGACTTGAGTCACTTACCTAAAGGAGTGTGAACCATCGAGTCAGAGAGATCGGATTTGAGCAAAAAACATTGAATTTGAGTAACGAGGCTTGTAATGTGAAAATAGCTTATATGTTTGTGTGTCTGCCCTGTGATGGACAGGTGACCTGTCCAGGGTGTTTCCTGCCTTCCCCTCAATGAGCGCAGGGATAGGCTCCAGCACCCCTCTGCGATCCAGGAGGACAAGCGACTTAGAAAGTGTGGTGTGTATGTATGTATTTGTTAAATTCTGCACTGACTGTGCTTTTGAACAGGCTGGTTGTGATGGGCTTCAGTTGGTTCTGTGTTGTTAATTTTTAGGTTGCTGTGCTTGAGGCTGATAATATGCGCTGTCCAGCTGTTTTGTCCTATGTTTTTGTCATATGCTCCATTCTGTCTGCTGCTATGTCTGTCATTTTAAATGCATAACATATAAAACGTGTATATGTGCATATATAAAATAAGTGGGATGAATTACAGAAACTTTCTTTCTTTTGTCATAAAGTAAGATCTGACAAGGGTGTATTACAAAAACAAATCCTTTCTTAAGTTAGGAAACATTTTTCTCAAGTTAGGAAATCCTGAACTACTCAATGGAGGTTGATAACTGTTATATCTGTTACCAAGCAAACGGCAACATGTGCAGAGCTTAAACATAAACACATCATCAAAATAACATACATAATGTAAGTTAGTCCGCTGGTGCAATTAACTGAAAGTTGGAAAAAATTATTATTGTGACAGCGTCCTGCCATGTTTACAGTTAAAATGTTTCTTTAATATGGGCCCTAGCTACTAGTTTGGCACCTCATAGACCGGCTTGTAACACACACAGAGAGGTTTAGCAAGCTTAAGAGAAAGTTATTAGTGCTGAAGGAACTTTGTGTGCATTATTAGAATGGAGAAAACTAAATAAAATGTATGTAAACTATTACAGTTATGAGAAACTGCTAGCAAGATTGTGGAGGAACACAAAAAAGGAAAAAAACAACAGGGTGCTATTTTAACATCCAGGCAACCTGCTAGGCCACCTCCGACCACCAGGAGGGGCCGGAGAGTCAGGACGGAGTATTTAGGGCTGAGAAATAGCAGCTGTGGGCACCTTACTTAAGGGGCGCTCACACGCTGCTCAGTCTAGGGTTCATGTTGCCATGTGCACGTTGCTCTGATTCAGCTGGTAACCTCGGTTTGTGTCTCGGGTTTTGGGTCTTTGCTTTTCTCAAATTGTTCTCCAGTGTAAGTATATAAAAGCAACTCTTGAGTGTGTCTCACTCTCCATATTTAGGGAGAAGTGAGTGTGAGATTAAAGAAGGGAGTTTTTTTGGATTCAGTTTTTGGGAGCTCTTAGTTTGGGTCATACGTTTAAGTCTTTAGTTCGCACAGCCATTATCCCCTTTAGGGGCACGCTGCATAGCATGTTAGCCTACCAACAGGGTGATTGAGGGTTTGATCCCCCACTGTGATCAATTACTTTCCTTGTTTACCGCGTTGCCCGTTTAATTTGTTCCTTCTCTAGTTTGTTTTCCCGGCTCTTAGCCCCGTTTGTTTCTTTTCTGAGTTGCACCTTTCTCTCGACCTCAGTCGCTCTACACTTGAAGCCATCCTCTAGTATCCGCCAGGTGGTTCGTCCTGTAGCGCTCCTGATCATTAACATAAGGGTCCCAAGTTCGATCCTCACTTAGGCTGAACCCCTTGGAGCGTTGCAAATATTAAAGAGTGGAACTTCAGCATCAGTGATACTGTGTGAACAGGGCCAAGCAGCAGTTTGAGACTGAGCAACTGTACTACTGTGGTAAATAAATATGTTGCCCTTCCAGAGGGCAAAACACTGTTTCCCCGCTTGCTGAGCTCTTGCTTTCCTCTTCATTTGACCATTGCAACCATGGGAGATTCCATCACTCACAACGTAAAGTTGCAGTTCAATCTTGTTCTAACATGTAGTGCAAGCATTACAAAGCTGTAAACCTGCTGGAAGATGCAGGCAGGGTGGCCAAAAGTTTGGTAACTAATCTGAACTGGTTTTTATCAATATTGAGTAACGATAAATTGATTTGATATCCACAAAACTTACCCACAACACTTATTTTCATAATCAGCCCCTTAATTAACTAAAGATTATACTGATTTTAGATCATTACCTTGAATTGATTCTAAAAGATTTGAAAATCATACCTGTTTCTCGGTTCTCTCTGCTGCAGCTGCAGCTATATTATGGTCTTTGTGTTCATGCATCATACACAAATAACAGATGCAGCTTTGGTCAGTACGGCAGTAGATCTTGACCACTTCAGCATGTTGAGGGCAGATCTTCTCCTGCAGTCGTGAGCAAGCTTTGACCAGCTTGTGCTTTTTCAAGCCAGGAACATCATAGTGAGGTTTAAGATGAGCTTCACAAAAGGAGGCCAGACACGTCAGACAGGACTTGGCGGCTTTGAGTTTCCTCCCAGTGCAGAAATCACACTCCACATCTCCAGGTCCAGCGTAACAGTGAGCAGGAGGAGCAGCTTGGAGTTCTGTCTTCTTCACTTTCTCCACCACTTCAGCCAGCATGTTGTTTCTGCGTAGAACAGGCCTCGGAGTGAAGGTCTCTCTGCACTGGGGGCAGCTGTAGACCCCTCTCTGATCCTCTTGATCCCAGTGTCTGTTAATACACACCATACAGTAACAGTGTCCACAGTGAATAGTCACTGGATCCTTCAGCAGATCCAGACAGACTGGACAGCTGAACTGGTCCTGATCGACTGAAATACTGGCCTCTGCCATTTTCCTGCACTCGAAGACAGAGAGAGAGAGCAGAACTCTGAGATCAGTTTCACTTCTTTGATTTGAGTAGGAGTGCCTTCCTTCCTGAGTGGCTCAGAGGAATGTTTTCTTTCTGGCTAGTTTAATCTTGGACTTGTGACCACACACTGTACATGTACAATGTATAAATAACTTTATAAATAAATAGTTTGTTTGTGGACATGCAATTTGCGTATGTCTTGCCTGGGTGCACATCCAGCAGTAATTAAGAGCCTTGTCTTCTTCAAGACATTAGCTTATAAAAGATAGATAGATAGATAGATAGATAGACACATAGATAGATAGATAGATAGATAGATAGATAGAACATAGATAGATAGGTAGATAGATAGTTGTTCTGTGTAGCATTTCACAGTTACATAATTTAAATCTACAGCTAATCTAAATGTTTAGAAATGTACAATTTTCTCCTGCATCTGCATTTTTTAAACTATCCCAATTTGGCAGAAATACTGCAGACCTGGCAACCCTGATGGGAGTGTGAACAATGTATTATCCATCTCTTATGTAGGTGCAGGTGCTCTGCCCTGATCAGAACTTGTTTGTTTTAGTCAGGGAACATAACTGAACCATAATCCACTGAAATGATATGTTCTAAGCTGTACTGACTCCACACACCCCGTCTCGTCTCCAGGCCTTTATTTTACTGTTCTGTTTAAAACATTCGGTTATGAAAAGGTACAAATACGAACTTTTCACCTGGAGAAACTTATTTAAGGTTCACAATCAGACCTTAAAACCACTGTTGCACCTTTGAGGGAACATTTACACTGTTTGTACCTTGATGAACGAAAAATGTACCTGAACAGAACCTTTATTTCTAACAGTGCAGAAGTTCAGAATGTTATCCAGCCTTGTTGGAATATTTACACACTGGGCAGGAGAGTATCTGATATTCACCTGACAAACACTGGTCCTTCAAGGTATCCGGCTAGCGTGTTTTTAGCCAATTGTTGCTACCTGTGCTGCTACTTTGTTGTCAGCATTTAGTGGAACATAAACACAGCTCACAACAATAGTAGGAAGTCCTTTCGGAAGCTGAGAGGACAGAGGGCGAGGGTCAGCACTTCCAGGTTTGGGAATTGGGATTTTTATGTTGGTACTCCATGTGTTATTTACATACTCTTATGAAAAATGACAAATACTGGGGCCTAATCTCAGCCTCAGAGGCTCCTCCCACACAGAAACAGTGTGTCTTACCTCCCACACTAAACTGGGATTATGTTATGTTACAGTTGGTGTCTGATTGGTTATCCGCACATCAGTGTATACACACTTCCATGCAGTGTTTTTCATTGTTTAAATGGGAAAATGTTTTATCTTTCAGGCCTCTGCCTGACAAAGTAGGCAGTTTTTGGGCACATTATGCAGGAAAAGCAACAGACTCTCTGCTGACTAATTGAGACCCAATGTGAAAAAATTAAAATAATTTAAAACGTGATACCTGGTTAAATAATTAAACAGTGAACCTGAATATTTGAATTGATTTATAATATATTTTAAGTAATGACTAAAATATACATTTTTGAATTTTCTCTTATTATCTCAACACATTTCCAGCCATTTGTGCCACATAACATCTTGTTTTAGTTAATTTTATTTATAATTTCAAAAACTCTAACGTCAAAAGAGTCAAGTCATTAAAGGGGAATTCCACCAATTTTACTAAATGTCCACCTAATTCAGTGGGTGAAACGTATACAATGTCAGGGTGGTTTGAGGCAAAATGATCATAATAAAGTAATAACTTTCTGTGGTGTAGCTTATAGAGGCCTTAAACTCTTCAGACGTCTGGTTCCTATCACTACAGCTGTGAACAATTCCGACTTACTAAGTTTCTCTAAAATTAAACATTTTGCACCAAACTACTCTGATTGATTTTGTTTTACATCTCACCCATTTAATTATGCAGATATTTAGAAAAATTAAGATTGGTATATGTGAATGATCTCTGCTCTGATTGGCTGTCCTGTATTGTGCCTCATTCAAAAAGCAGCCCAGGCTGAAACACTCCTTATAACTTCAGGCGGAACTAAACTGCTGTAAGCTGAATATATTTGCATCACAAAAACATTTTCCATATATGGACTGTATGGACTGGTGAGTGAACGGTACAGTTTGAAACATAAGCAATGTTAAATATTATATCAAACTGTTTTTCTTGCTTTTTTTTTAATAAAAGTTGTTTTTCAATGATACGGGCCATTTAATGTGTATCTGAAACTGATCTGTGAACTGATGGATTTGTGAAGAGTTCTAAATTCAGTGGCTATTCATCCACAGGTCTGGTCAAATCGACTTTGATCATGTGGGTGGTCGTAGTCTCCCCTCCTCTCAGTCCAGCCAGGTAGACCTGGGGTTTGGGGACGTTGCTCTGACCGTCCCTCTTCGTCTGGCAGGCGGCATCTCTGGGGAGGAACGTCTGGGTGCTGTTGTGCCTCCTCATGTGGCTCAGGTTGGTCTGCATCGAGCGGGTCACTTTACTGCGCAGGTTTGCCTGAAGCACATTCAACAAGATAACGTACTGCGTTAAACAGTCTTGCGCCAATAAAAAAAAAGTACAACCCCATTTCCAAAAAAGTTGGGACGATGTGCAAAATGTAAATAAAAACAAAATGCGATAATGTGCAAATCATTTAAACCCTATATTTCATTGAAAGTAGTCCAAAGACAACATATCAATTGTTGAAACTGAGAAATTTTGAATTTAATGCCAGCAACACGTTCCAAAAAAGTTGGGATGGGGGGCCTGTTTACCACTGTTTTTCATCGCCTCTTCTTTTAACAAAACTTTGCAAGCGTTTGGGAACTGAGGAGACACTGCTGTAGTTTTGAAAGTAAAATGTTTTCCCATTCTTACTTCACATAGGATTTCAGCTGCTCAACAGTTCGGGGTCTCCTTTGTCATATTTTATATTTCATAATGCACCAAATGTTTTCAGTGGTGACAGGTCTGGACTGCAGGCAGGTCAGTTTAGCACCTGGACGGAGCAATGCTGCTGTAATACGTGCAGAATGTGGTTTGACATTGTCTTGCTGAAATAATCAAGGCCTTCCCTGAAAAAGACGTCGTCTGGATGGCAGCATTTCTTGCTTCAAAACATGTACATATCGTTCAGCATTAATGGTGCCTTCACAGATGGGCAGGTCACTCATGCCATGTGCACTAATGCCCCCCTATACCATCATGAATACTGGTTTTTGAACTGTGCACTGATAACAAGCTGAGTGGTCTTTAGCCTGGAGGACACAGTGTCCATGATTTCCAAAAAGAATTTCAAATGTTGATTCGTTGGACAACAGGACACTTTTCCACTTCATCTCAGTCTGTTTTAAAAGAGCTCAGGCCCAGAGAAGGTGGCAGCATTTCTGGATCTTGTTCATATGTGTTTTTTTCTTTGCGTTTTAGAGTTTTAATTAGCATTTGTAGATGCAACAACAAACTGTTTTCACAGACAGTGTTTTTCAGAAGTGTTTCTGAGCCCATGCAGTGATTTCCACTACAGAATCATGTCTGTTTTTCATGCATTGCTGCCTCAGGGCCCAAAGATCACAGCACTGGTTTTTGGCCTTGTCCCTTACATACAGAGATTTCTCCACATTCTCTGAATCTTTTAATGATATTATGTACTGTATATGATGAAAAGCAGAAGTTCTTTGCTATTTTACATTGAGAAACGTTATTCTTGAATTGTTGCACTATTTGCTTGTGCAGTCTTTCACAGAGTGGTGAACCCTCATCATCTTTACTTCTGAAAGACTCCGCCTCTCTGAGATACTCTTTTTATAGCAAATCATGTTACTGACCTGTTGCCAATCAACCACCAGGTGTTTTTTTTAGTAGTACACAACTTTACCAGCCTGCTCCCATCCAAACCTTTTTGGAACGTATTGTTGGCATCAAATTCAAAATGGGTAAATATTTTTCAAAAAAACAATAAAGTTTCTCAGTTTCAACACTTGTTGTCTTTGTACCATTTTCAATGAAATATAGGATTTAAATGATTTGCACATCATTGCATTTTGTTTTTCTTTACATTTTGCACATTGTCCCAACTTTTTTGGAAATGGGGTTGTAAATAATATGTTGAAATATGCATAAAATTACTAATATTGAAAAATAATAGTGTAATGACTAGCGGAGTCAACATGTTGCTAACAAAACAGCACTGATGCGCATCTTGGCACAAAGATGATTCCTAAATGGCAGAGCGAGCATCACAGTGAACACTCTCTCTCCCAGTTAAGACTACACAAAATTGTTTGAACCGTGAATTATTTGAGTCTTCAGATAAATGGATGCAGACTGAGATGATTACCAGTTTGATGGCTTTCCTCCTGAGCTCCCACTCATTCCACTCGTAAGACTTGACGATGTTGCTCTCCAGTATGTGTGTGTCAGTCTGTGTGCTGCTATCACTTTTAGTGATGGGCTTCACCAGCAGCCTCTCCCCTGACTGCATCTGAACAGACACAGAGGTTATATTCAGACACACTGAGCCTGTTTACATCTCGCACTAACAAGTGTTTTATATCTGGATTATATCTGGAAAAACTTTCGAGGAATTTCAGGTACACTTTTTACTAAAAAGCATCCCCAGTGTGACCAGATGAGCTCTGATTTTACTTTATATGCATTAAAAACACACCAGCACATACGCTGTTTCCATTTTACTTTTGTTTACTCTTTTCCCTGTTGTGATACGGGTGGACAAGCTTGGCTTGGACGCTTTCATCGGCCTGGAGTGCATGAAGGCTCTCAGTTTCTCCATCTTTCTCTGTTTTATTGTTTAACACTCAACTTTTTTATTTTGTTTGAATGCTGGAACACTGAGGTGTTTGTTTATTGGTGTTGCCATATAAATGTACACCGATCAGGCATAACATTATGACCACCTCCTTGTTTCTACGCTCATTGTCCATTTTATCAGCTCCACTTACTATATAGGTGCACTTTGTAGTTCTACAGTTACAGACTGTAGTCCATCTGTTTCTCTGCATACTTTGTTAGCCCCCTTTTTACCCTGTTCTTCAGGGGTCAGGACCCCCATGGACCTTAAAAGAGCAGGTACTATTTGGGTGGTGGATCATTCTCAGTACTGCAGTAACACTGACGTGGTGGTGGTGTGTTAGTGTGTGTTGTGCTGGTCTGAGTGGATCAGACACAGCAGTGCTGCTGGAGTTTTTAAACACCTCAGTGTCACTGCTGGACTGAGAATAGTCCACTAACCAAAAATATCCAGCCAACAGCGTCCTGTGGGCAGCGTCCTGTGGGCAGCGTCCTGTGACCACTGATGAAGGACTAGAGGATGACCAACACAAACTGTGCAGCAGCAGATGAGCTATCATCTCTGACTTTGCATCTACAAGGTGGACTGACAAGGTAGGAGTGTCTAATAGAGTGGACAGTGAGTGGACAGTGTTTAAAAACTCACTTTTGGAGAACTGGAACGTTCTGAACTCTGAAGATGTGCAGGTTATAAGGATCCAGTCCACCTATCTAGCTAATCCTCATAGTGTTTTCTGGAGAGGTTCAGAGTATGAACCATAACAGTATCTTACAGCCGTCTCTAATCATATTAGAAGCTTATTTGTATTATTTACCCCCACAACCCAGAAGGATAAGCGGTTTAGACAATGTGTGAGTGTATTATTTGCTTTTTCGTGTGGAAGTGGGTAGAAATCACGCAGTAACTGTACCTGGGAGTAGGGAGTGACGCTGGCAAACTGCTGATGGAGCTCGAGCAGCTGGATCAGCTCTGGAGATTTCTTCGCTGTCTCTGCCACAAACTCAATATACTCATCAGCCTGGGAGGCAAATTCATACGCAGCCTGTCTGGAGCTGAAGCTGTAGTACTTCTCCTTGTGTTTCAGGACTCCGATGTTTGGGTTGCCTTTGGAGAGAAAGAGCAGAGAATAAAAGAAGCTCCATAAGCAGATTTTCAGTTATGGCTACATTCTGTACACATCTGCACTGAATCTGAGTAAAACCAGCCTTCATTCACCAAATCTCACGTTATGGAATCATATCTCATGTTAAACATGTTAACAGTACTAGGCCAGAGGTCGGCAACGTGCGGCTCTTTTACTGCCCTGTTGTGGCTCCACAGCAGAATCAGATGTGGAAGTAAAAATAAAATAATCCTCCTTTACAGTAAAATAAAGCTCTGCTGATCGTTCAACACAGTTTAACAATAAATGGTCTTAAACTCTGGAGTTAATGTAGAACTGCTGATTCACCCTTTAACCCTGAAGATCAGCACAGACTGCTGGTCACCATAGCAACACAGACAACAGTCTCACCTAGCTAGTAGCTACGAAACGGCAAAGAGAGAGATTTAAGATGAACATCGATAATTTGGAGACGAATGGACCTATTAGTGTTTATAATCACTCCAGCTGGTTTCCTGATACGTTTAATCTACAATGAGAAACTGACAAACACTGAAAAGTTGTGAAACTGAATCAAGTTCTTGTTCAAATTTTCCTGTTCCACCTTAAATAATACCGCAGTTATATTCTGGTGCCTCTGGTGACATTATACAAGAAACTGTTCTACTTTTGTGGAAATGTATTGTTAAATATTATTTTTTCTTTATTTGCTTTTATTAACTTTTATTAACTTTTCTTGAAACTTCTTACTGTTTCTTTGCCTTTTGTGTGAATCTCGTTTGCATTTTGTATGTCTCTGTTGTGTGGTATGTGGGGGCTGTGGAGTCTGTTTAGTCACTCCATCTGTGTGTAACGTCCCGGCCTCCTGCTAGGCCACATCCAACCACTAGGAGGAGTCAGAGAATAGGGACGAGCTGCCATGTGCAGAGTTTATGCTGCCATGTGCACGACTCTCATCTGAGTGGGTAAATAGTATTCTCTCGGGTCTCGAGTTTTTGTTGAACTTTGGGTTTTCTCTCCCCCCAGTTGTTTTCATTGTGTAAGTAGAATAGAATAGAATAGAATAGAATAGAATTCAGAACCATTAGCCAACTGTGTTTGCACACAGAGGAATTAGACCTCTGCATTTAACCCATTCGTGCACCCACATACATGCACACTAGTGAACACACACACTAGGGGGCAGTGAGCACACTTGCCCAGAACGGTGGGCAGCCCTATCCACAGCGCCCGGGGAGCAGCTGGAGGTTAGATGCCTTGCTTAGGGGCACTTCAGTCACGTACTGTCCAGTCACAAGGCTGGTTCCCTTAACCTCCAGCCCACGACTGCAGTCAGACAGTATAAAATACAAACAAACAAAAAACCTGAGTGTCCTTTTCTGTTTACTGCTTTCCTGCTTAGTTTCCAGAAACTCATTAGTTTGAAGACGCTGCTCTGGCATTTCTTGTGTTCAGCATCAACTCTTCTGCGAGACAGATGTGGAAATTAATAGCTCTTCTGTAAGTAGGTGTGTGACTGGCACTGTATGCTCAATGTGACTGAATTTAAAACTCTTAATTATGAAAAAAGCCACCTGCTGCATCACTATTGGTGCCTAATAATCACACTGCTGTGTAAAAAGCTTGCATGTCCACCTGGCAGTAAAAGGCCGTTCTTCTTTATCAGCGTGTGTCCACACGCGCCCCTGTACTGCAGCGGGAGCTTATCGAAGTTGGCTGTGGTCTCAGGCAGAAACCATTCACAGGACTTCATCTCTGCTGGATCAACCCGTTCCTCTGACAAACAAACAAATAAACAAACAAGCCAAACAACAAAAGTAAGATTATGAATATTTCCATGCAGTTTAATAACAGGTTATTTATATAATGCACGGTATGCATTATATAAGCATGTAAGCATTTTATGGAATGTTTTGTTTTGATGTCTTTTACATTAGATGTATAATTATGTGTTACTATGGGTGGATACAGTATGTACAGTATGTACAGCACAACAATGTGGGTCTGTTTATAATGTGTATAATGCTGCTTTGGGACTGTATGTATTTATTGCAGTACAGTGCAAAAGTTATAAGAAGGAATGAACATTGTTTACAACTATTTACTTCAGCAGTAAATGTGTTTTAGCCAGTAAGATTGGAGTAGATATAAATAAACATAAATATGGCAAAGCATAATATGAATGTGTTGTTTTCAGTAAAGTTATTGATAGATTAGAATAGTGCAGTTAGAAGAACACAGGTTTGGTTTGATTTCTGACTTTTTTCTGCACTGCAGTCCAGTTGTCTCTGATGCTTAACACGGTACTATATGTATGTATCTATCCATCAGGAAAACAGAACAGAAATAATATTTTAATAATCTTTGAAGCAGGATAATGTATTTAAACGGGGATTTACACCAATTTTAGAGTCATTCAGAGTGGTTTGGGTGTGAAATAGTTAATTGTAGAGGCTCAATATAGCCATTTTGTTTACTATCCAAAACCACCTACATGTGTCTTCTGAGCTTTTACATGAAATTTTGATGGTATAATAATGATAAATCTGAAAATATAAGGGACTAATTTGCCTTTAAAACTGCTGTTAAACAACATCTCAGTCATCAGGCAGTTCATTCATAACCATTTCATCTAAGAACTTTCTGTGAGGGAGGTTTTAGAGGTGGACGTCTGGTTCCTATCACCACCACTGTGAACAATTCTGACTCTAAGTTTCTCTAGAACAGAGCGTTTCACACCAAACCACTCTGAACGACTCTGTTTACATCTTAACCATTTAATCATGCAGAAATTGTGTAAATTCTCCTTTAAAGCAGCTTCTCTTTACTTCTCTTTCTCTGCTTGTGTCTCTAAGAAGTAATTAACATGCAGGCCAGTGGCTTTGCAGGCCCTTAGCTGCTGCTAGCCATCTCATTTCCAGTTACTTCTCTATGAGGTCAGAGACCCTGGGGGGGTTGAAGCGTAGTTTTTTTGTAAGGTGTCAGATTAAAGCCTTCAGCTAATTGTAACCTCAGAGCAGTGTTCAGAGCATTTATGTGTACCTGCACTCTCAGCAACTCTCTCCAGGTCTGTTTTGATGGTCACACCCCCCAACAGCTGCTCCAGCTGACCAGCTGCCAGCAAATGGGACTGAGCTGACAGGAACGGCCTCAGACTGGTCACCATGTTACTGAGCATGCTCAGTAGGAGCATCTCATCCTGCAGCCCCGCCCACAGCTTCGCCAGCGTTGTGAAATGAGGCTGATGGGAAGGATGGCAGACATTAATTGATATATTTATTAGTAATAGATATAAAATACAAGCAAACTATATACTATACTTAAAAAAGCAGAGCAATGATGGCCAAATTCAGTTAGAGCAGAACGCTGGTGCACCAAATAAGCAGACTGAGACCCCCTAAGCAGGTCAGTCTCGGTTCGCTTCATAACTCTGGTGTGGTTTGTTTGAAACAGAATGCTACACAGACCAAAGACGACTAAACGGACCAAAGGAACCGAACTACGAGTATAACCGCACCCTCATTTCCAGTGAGAAGCTTTATTTTTCATATTTTCCTTCATACTTTGTCACTGATATGACAGATATGAGAGGATATTTCCTTCTTGTGACAAAATTTTTAGAAAACAAAATATTGGTCAGTGTAAAAAAAATCCTCATCCTGGATTGAATGTAGTGCATCACTTTCTTTTACTATCAGTGAACAGACAAAACACAATTTTATGTTTAATGCACCTCTTTTCACCATATTACTAAAAATAAGATTTTGGGTATGTGCAAGAGGAGAGGAGCCTCCAGATATGCATGAATTACAACAAATAATGCAATATAACAGAGATTCTATACTTGTTCAAAACCAGACAAAGTTTAGATTTCAGAAAACAGACACTTACAAACACTTGTGAGGTGGGTACGGCAGTTTTGGAGTGAACTGTGGCCTTCAACACCCTCATCCTGGCTGTGAGCTCAGTTTGTAAAATCTCCACTTGCTTTGCACACAGGATCACATCAGCCTGGTGGAGACATACACGCCATACATGCATATTTAGGCCCAGTCCCATTTCTTATTTTTACCCCTACCCCTTGTTTTCGAGTGTCTCCTTGCTCCCTTGGAACTGAGTTACAGGGGTAGTGGTTGAAATCTTCCCTCTGAAATGGGACCCTCTAATAAAAAGAGCATCACTTCATTAACAGCTACCAGCGCTGCTCTGTAGGCGACCCTGCCAGTCTGCAGTGACAGCAGAGGAGGGTAAAGTTCAGCTCCTCACTGCTGGGCTTTAGATACATTTAGGGCACTATATGCCTTCAAAGAGGGGGGGCAATTATTTATTATCACCCACCCCTAATTCTTCAGTGATATGAAGCTGAAGTCAGATATTCACCAGCTTCTTGTTCGAATTCTTCCAATCCACCTTAAATGGTGCAGCAGTTACATTCTGGCGCTTCAGGCGTCGGAACTGCTGCACCATTTAAGGTGGAACAGGAAATTTAGCTGCTAGCTACCGAGACATTAGCAAACTACAAGTGATTTTTTATGCCTGTTATGAAGAAAAGGACCATAATATACTGAAACAGCATTAAACTAAGATAATACGATGGTTATTGTAATTGTTAACAGAAAAAAATCTCATGTTTGTGGGTTTCTTTGGTCTCTTGTTCTCCATCTTGAAAAACCTTCGTTTGGAGGGTCAAGTAGCTCTAACACTTTGCTGTCCCCCTCTATTGCAACTAGAATCAGGACACCCCACCCCTAGACGTGACCACACAAAATAGAGGAGTATGGTTAAGTGGTATGGGCGAGAGGTGAAATGGGATTGGGCCTTAGTCTCCTACTGTACAGTTATCCCTTAAAATGTGTAACATCGTACACTGTACATAACTCAAGCTACGAGCACAGGTTTCAGTTACGTGTGGACTAGTAATCAGGACCATTTCTATTACAGTGGTTGTGCAATTGCATGCTTTGGTCTGGTATACAGTATGCAGGCACTCTGCTAGTGAGCTGTGTTGGGCATGAAACAATCAGATTTGCTCATCTGTCTGGTGATGTGGTGTTGGTCTCACCAGTATGAGTTTGAGGAAGGCTTCATGCTGGCGTACGTTGTAGAGAGCCTGTTTAAGCAGGTCAGGATGCACTGCACCGTCAGAGAAGCTCTCCAGCAGGGCGGTGTACTGCCAGGCTAACCTCTGGGTCCCTTCCAGTTCACTTTCTATCTCTCTGCTAGCGGCAGGCAGAGTCTCGTTGAGGATGGCAGGCACTACACATGTGACAAGATGTTGGTTTCAGATGGTTGTGAGAAGATTGTTTTGGATTATTTGGTTCAAACTTTTAAAAGATGGATTCCACCCTATTTTCCAAAATTTGTATTTGTATAGTTGAGAATTCTCTCTGTTATTTAGAATGGTTTAATGTGAAATGGTTAACTGTAGACAAACTTCTGGTGGTGATGAAATATACCCAATTTTTTACTATCCAAAACCACCAGTGAACCTACAGTTAGAGTAGAGTTGTTTAAAGTAATGCTTACAGTGGTAAATCTGTAGTTTTCTTTGCAAACTATTTTTTCTTTAAAAAACTCTGCATGTACATCTCCACCATAAAGGCATATTAAAATAATTTTACACTTCTCAAAACTATCATAAAACAATGTTCTGGGCAACTTATTTATATAACTTTCTGTGAGGGAGCTTTTAGAGGTGGACGTCTGGTTCCTATCACCACCACTGTGAACAATTCTGACTCAGTTGGTTTCCTTAGAATGGAGCATCGGCTTTATTTACATCTTAAGCATTTAATTGTGCGGAAAAGTAGAAATATCTGTACAGTTCACCTTTAAGCTTTTATTTCTGTTTTCTTTCTTTTCTCTGTCCAGCAGATGGTGCTGGTAAGCATGTATAGTTAGCTTGCTGGTAATGACCTTTCAGCAGACGATTGTGAGTGATATAACTCTATTTGCATTATATTTTATATATAGCAACTCCAAACCTCCAACCCCGCCTGACCAAATATCCAACTAATATTTGCCTTCATAGCTAAAGTTAGTCGCTAATGGAAATCAGAACTGAAGAAGGATGGAAGTAAAGGCTCATTTCTACTACCTTTACATACAAAAAGGAACACATCCATTTTTAAACAATGAAACCATCACTGCCCACATACTTCCATGCGCCCTTTAAGTTGGCATGGATGTTAAGCAGCACATCCACTGTTCCTGACAACAACAGATGATGATGAAGGTTGTAATAATGTACCAACTACGAAAAAGATGAAAGAGGCCCCAGTGTAGACTGTGGTGTCTGTGTGAGGTCATTAAATACTTGGTGACATGTGGAAGGAGCGCTCTTTTCACTTATATTGCCAAGGAGTGTGTTTACAAGCACTCAATAATCCAATCATAATCAGATTTCTCAGTACATGTAAACTCTTACTCTGACTTCTTTCAGATTTCTCCATCTGTAAATGTCCAAAACCAGACGGCGGTACTGGAAATAAGTGAGCAGCGTTGCCACTGGAGCAACACTGAAACCAACTACATGCCTGATGAAATTAAGGATTTAAATATTCTTTATCTTCTGATGATGTTTGTTCATATTTTCAGATAAAGTGGTCCGATGTGTTTTTGTTTTTTTTTCAAAGCTGCGGTATGAAGTTTGAGTTTTACATTACGTTCACGTCACGACTTCATCTATAAGTTTATTGGCTGGTTGTAAAGCAGAAATCGGATTACTGTCTGACTCATGTAGACCTGAAGTTTCCCCATTATCTGATTACTCAAGTGCATGTAAACGCGCTGATTGGATTACTGACAAAATCTGATTTTTTGCAGTTATCGGATTATTAAGTGCTGGTAAACACACTAAATGAGCGATATTTGGCACTGTGTATCACGTGAACTATTGCCCCCCCCCACAGCTTCCGGTGGTGCTGCTCCACTTCGTCCGTATCCGTAAGCTTTTGGAGAACGTGCACAAATACAGACGAAACGAACGCAGAGTACGAACGGAATCGTGTCCGTGTCCGTGTTAAAGGATGAGCCTAAATGAGCCTTAAGACTGACTCACGGTCCTCGATGCCCTCTCCTCCTTTGCCGCTGTCCTTGTTGAAGAGTTGAATCCCTGTGATGATCATGGTGAGCTCGTTCAGCTGCTGCTCTTTGTCCCGTTTGAGCAGAGACATGAAGGTGGCCAGCTCTGTCTGCGGGAACACACTCTGCAGGGCAGCTATAAAACACACACACAGTCATGTATTATAACCTGTCAGGCTCTAAGGAAACAACTGTGGGTCCACAAATCAATGCCTCTCTCTCATGACTAAAGAACTCATACAATGTGTTGTACTTGCAGAATAATTTGTAGTAGGTTAAAGCTAACAGCTAACAGACAACTGTGCTGGCTCGCACTGTTCTAAGTGATGGGGGAGAGAGAACCATCTAGTAGCTGTTAATGAAGTAATGTTCTTTTTTTTTGAGGGTCTCATTTCGTAGAGAAGATTTTAACCACTACCCCTTGTAACTCAGTTCCAAGGGGCAAGTTAACACTCAAAGACGAGGGGTTAGGGTTTAAATAAGAAATGTCATTGGACCTAAATTTCAGCCGATGTGCTCACCTGTGGCCTCTCGTACGGTGGAGATGTCGGTGGCCGAGCCGAGGCCGGAGCACAGAATCACGTAGCTCACTATCTTGCGGTAAAGGCTCTCCAGGTCATCTCGGGTCTTGGCCCGGCTGTCCGTGATCTCGCGGCACACGGGGAGCAGGCGAGCCTGCAGAACCTTCTGGTGCTCCTCTATAAACTCGCCTGATGAGAGGTGAACGGCTTTCAGACTAAACGTATTATTCCTGTATTTATATTCAGAGCGTTTTCCTTCTCATCTGCTTAAGCTGGGTTAGCAGTTCGAGAAGCAGCGATGAAAGCAGAATTAGCACTCAAAATATTAAAACTTTAACGTTTTCAAGAAATTGTTTTTTACCTGACGTCCAATTATGACATTTGTGTGGCTTTACGTAGCAAAAATGGTCATAATTCATTTCCACATTAGCGTTTTCCAACCTCTCTTAATCAGGCTGTTTCTGTTACTTTGCCTTTAAGGCTGATGTATGTGAATGAGCTCTGTCCTGATTGGCTGCCTTGTATTGTGCCTCATTCAGAAAGCAGTGCAGGCTGAAACACTTCCTATAACTTCAGCATGAGTGGGCAGGCCGTAGGCTAAACTGGTGGATATATGTAAATATGTAAATATATGTGCTGTTTTTTGTGACATCACAAAAACAATGAATTCAAAACAAGCTGTTTTCAGCTTAATTTCCACACATGGACTGTATCGAATTGTACATTTTGGAAATTTACCAGTGTTTATACACTCAATTAAACTGCTCTATGCACAAAAATGACAACACCTGTTGTAAAAAGCGCTATATAAATAAACTTTACTTACTTACTTACTTACTTACTTACAAAAATCAGGCTTCCATCACATACGCCCTTTAAGAAGAGCTGAGTGGCTGCAGACAGGAAGAGTTTACAGTCTGCAGCCACACAGCTCCCCTTAACAAAATAAATCAACACAACTGCACTTTTACCTCTACTTTCGATGCTCATGTGCTTCTGTATTTCTAATATTTTACTAAGCGTATTTCCACTTTTAATGAAGGACAGATATTTGGTACTTCGTCCACTTTCAATACAGAAGTGACAGAAAAAACGCAGCAAGGAAAATACAACTTACGGCGAGACGTGTAGTTCATGTCAAAGTACACCTGCATCTTAATGGTGTCCAAAGTAGGACTCGTCTGATCCAGCAGTCTGTCCACACACAGCTGAGACCAGAAACAATACACACTCTGCAGCACATTTGCTTCACTCCAATGATTTACCTGAATGAATTCATGATGAAAAAGGTGGTTCAGTCTAACAGAGGACTGATCAGAAAACTTACCTCTATAAGTTTTTGCACATCTTGCTTTGTAAGAGTCCTGTCAACATTGAAGAGATTCCTGGGGTCCAAAACAACAGCTTTCACCTAAAAGTAAGATGTGAAAACAAGTCGCCTCAAATATATATATGTACATATTTATGTATGTATGTGAATATACACCGATCAGGAATAGCATTATGACCACCTCCTTGTTTCTACGCTCATTGTCCATTTTATCAGCTCCACTTACTGTATAGGTGCACTTTGTAGTTCTACAGTTACAGACTGTAGTCCATCTGTTTCTCTGCATACTTTGTTAGCCCCCTTTTACCCTGTTCTTCAGTGGTCAGGACCCCCATGGACCCTCACAGAGCAGGTATTATTTGGGTGGTGGGTCATTCTCAGCACCGCAGTAACACTGACGTGGTGGTGGTGTGTTAGTGTGTGGTGCGCTGGTCTGAGTGGATCAGACACAGCAGTGCTGCTGGAGTTTTTAAACACCTCAGTGTCGCTGCTGGACTGGGAATAGTCCACCAACCAAAAATATGGAGTTATAAAACTTGGTTTGGTGTGAAGTGGTTCAGATGTCTTTACAGTGGTGGTGATAGGAACCAGGTGTCGCCATGACTATAACACAGATATAGACATTTTATTTACTATTCAGAACCACCGGTGAACCTACACAAGTCTTCTGAGTTTATATGGAAACTTGCTGATGGAAAAACAGTGGAAAATCTGAAAAAATATGTTTTCTTCTGGGACTTTCTCACCTCACAACACTCTGCATGTATCCATTTGTCAAGAATGTATAAAATAAATTGATAAAAATATATTTTAGGGCAAACACTTTATCAAAAAAACTGTCAAACAGTGTCTCAGTCATCAGGCAGTGAATTCATAACCATTTCATGCAGTAACTTTCTGTGAGGGAGCTTTTAGAGGAGGACCTCTGGTTCCTATCACCACCACTGTGAACAGTTCTGACTCTGTAAGTTTCTCTAGAACAGAGCGTTTCACACCAAACCACTCTGAACGACTCTGTTTACATCTTAACCATTTATTGATGTAGATTTTTTTGAAAAATCGGTGGAGCTCCCCTTTAATGTTTGTTATTTTTTTTAAACTGCTCGGGCAACAGATTGCATGTAAAGCAGGAAAACTGAAAATTAAACTGAAAACAGAGAGGAAGATGAAGTAATGAAGAGACTTTTTTGTAGTCATTTATAAAAACACTACGGAGAGAAACTCTTACCATAAACGCCACCAGTGTTTCAGACACGGTGTGTCCTTTGCTCGCGCACTGCTGGGCGATTTCACGGATTATGTTTTTAATAACGCTTTCGGCTTGAGCTCGAGACATATCTAAACTGCTAGTGGATGTCAGTAAACAGTAAATAATATACTGTAATATATAACTAGTAAACACAAATATCAGACCAGCCTCGGCGCTGCGTTACTCCACACGGCCCGCTAGGCGGAGCTACACTGTTACCATGGAAACGCAAACATTAGGCCGCTGTTGTAGCGCTGGAGTTTCATAAACGACCAGCAGAGGGAGCCACAGATACACATTCCTAGATGCCGCGTTGTCTGTTGTTCTCTATCTGAGACGATACGTCTGAGCGTCCGCCATGTTGGAGAGGTCAAGATCCTCTTGTGAACAAATTCTCTTGTATTGAGAGACGAAGAGTCTCAGGATTAAATCAGCCACAACCTCCTTATTACTCAACCGATTTTCACCACGTTTGTTTTGTTATAATCCTCAGACACAGATTAATCCAGGCTGCACGGATCTGCTCTCGGTAGCTTTTATTACTTTAATAACTGATCGAGCTAATTAGCCGTCCAGACCAGCAGGAAAGTATTCAGTCTGCACCTGACGCTAAAAACAGAGTTTAGCGCGAGAAACACAATCAGACACATCAGCAAATCCATCAGTGTGTGAATCACTTCTAATCTTAATACACATAGAAATAAAATAAACCCCCAAAACACAGTAAGAAGGACAAAGCTAAAGTTGGCTTCCTATTCGCCAGCTTCTCGTTCGAGGTTTCCCGTTCCACCTTAAATGGTGCAGCAGTCACTTTCTAATGCCTGAAGCTGCACCATTTAAGGTGGAACAGGAAAATTCGAACAAGAAGCTGGCGAATAAGAATCTGACTTCAGGTTCGTGTGAGAAGGTGCTAACGCTAATCTATTATGAATATCTACACGGATTAAGGAATGCTATAACTTACCGAGCTACAAAGCTTTAACCATCACTGTAAATAAATAACTACTACATAAAGTTTAGATCCTGAATAGACTATTAAATGAAATAAGCTTAATATAAAACCAGAGGAAAACACAATCACATCAACAGGTTCTCTGTGCCTCATTAACCACACGGCCATATCTACATAAACATCACACAGACATGAGTGTGGATCACTGCGTTCCCTCTGTTATATAATCCTATAACACTTTCTGAGTGCAATATTCTTGAAATAGTGTAATTTTGGACAGTATCTTTCTTAAACTGCCGCTCTGTGATGGTACTGAATGCAGTCCAGCAGCGATGTTGACCGCCCCAAAATGGCGGCGAAATCAGTTACAGGAGGTTCAAAGGAAACTCCAGCAGAAAGAGAAGAAGCTGCGGGAGCTGAAACAGGCTGTGGTCACTCTTAAGGTGAGTAGTGGGCAGAGATCTGCTGGAGCAGCTATTTCAGCTCAGACTCTCCTCCAGTCAGACAGTGAAGAGTCCAGTGTTGGACACTTTGGGATCCTACACAGCCGCAATGTGGACAGTCAGTCATCTAGAGTCCCAGTGAGAGAGTGAATGATAGCTGGTGTTTAAATGGAGCTCCATGTTGTCTGTCTGTGTCCTATGGAGTTAATTTTGTGCCAAAATGTTTGGGAGAAGATCCTGATGTTTGAGAGAGGAATGTTCCGGTCTGAGAGGACAGCGCCAAAGAACTTGTAAAGAGGAGAATTACCGCACTGCAATGTCTTTCGGTTTTCTCCAACGCTAGAGGGCGCTCCCGAGCGAGTCCAAAATGAACGGGTTCATATGGAGCATTTGAGCCAAATCATAGTTTATAAATGCTTAAACATTTTTAATGTAACAGAATTCATTCATACCCAGAACACAGAGCAGCATAAAACATTTTAACACTGCTGTTATATTTTTAAGAGCTTTTAAACTCGAGTTATAGAGTTTAAAACAGTGCCTCGTGTACGTTCATGACGTCAGTGAGCGAAAACAGCCAATGAGCTGCTCTGCTCGCCAATCAATCATCACGCTCTAGCAGTAAAGCCCGCCTTCTGCTGCCAAAAAGGCGTTTGCTGTAGAAAAAAGGGAATAAATAGGTGAGATTTATTAGTTTTTTAGTGAAAGCCATCCTCCTACTCTCTAAAATTAAAGGAATGTTCTGGTTCAGAGATTAAAAACTATTTTAACTTTTCGTTTTTAACCGTTGAGCTCCATTCATTGAGCACTCACTCGCGGGCGCCCTCTGCTGGTTAGCCATCCTGTTTTTGATATAACGGGGGGAATAAGGAGTGGCCAGGCTCCTCATAAACCGGCTCTGTCTCTGGACACAAACATTCAGACATTTTACAGCGAGCAGAGCTGAGACAGTGATGGCAAACCGAAGCTTTGTGAAGCTCTGAAGCTTTGAATCTGTCCTCCTAACTGTGTCAAAACATGGTTCATTACTCGAAGCTTCATGACACAGTGCACATTAGTGCCATCTGGTGGCCAAAACCTCAAAGTGCTTCGTGCATCTGGCGAACATCCGTTTTACAGCTTTTAAAACTGTGCTCGAGCGCATTACAGCCACGGTATTAAACTTAAAATAAACCAGTAAAACTAAATCGTTGTGCGCGTCTTCAGTATCTCACTGCTGATTTGGGTGCACACATCCGGGGTTTGACAGAAAACTGATGGATGAATTATGTCTTCGGTTACAGTACATAAAACAGTAATATATTAAAAATAATCTCTCTCTCTCTCTCTCTCTCTCTCTCTCTCTCTCTCTCTCTCTCTCTCTCTCTCTCTCTCTCTCTCTCTCTCTCTCTCTCTCTCTCTCTCTCTCTCTCTCTCTCTCTCTCTCTCTCTCTCTCTCCTCTCTCTCTCTCTCTCTCTCTCTCTCTCGAAGCCCCGGGCTTTGCTACTTTTGAATCTTTTCCCGAAGCAGTCACGTGGTCGTGTGCCGAAATGAAGCTTCGGGCGTCATTGGTCACGTGATCATTGTAGAACGAATCAGGCACCGACACAGTGATTCGAAGCATTTCGTGTCATTTTTTGGACCCGCCTCGCAGCTTCAGATTCAAGGCCGCCGTCACTTTATGTGAGAGTTGAGCTCGCGCTGCGGAGCTGAGAGCACGTGCGAGTTTCTGCAGGTGAAGAGCGCGGTTGGGGAAGTTGTCCGGTTTTGAGAGACAGCCGCAGTGCTGCGTGTGGAGTCTGAGAGGGACGCGCTGTTTGTGCTGATTTTCAGGTTTTGAACGAAACCAGAGTGTTTCTGTTGAGCAGATCCGAAGGTGTTTACCTGCCGCACCACGTGCTGACAAGAGCTGATCAGAACTCGGGAGGAGAACCAGCTGAGACAAACTGAAGAACTCCTGGAGAACCTGCAGCAGGAGATTGATGATCTAAAGAGGAGAAACACTGAGCTGGAGCAGCTTTCAGTCACAGAGGATCACATCCATTTCCTCCAGGTAACCATCACTCACCTACATGGGACTCTGGGACGTCCTGCATTGAACACATCTGCATTTTATTCTGATTTTGTTCTCAGCGTTTGTGTAATTGAAATGTATAAACAAACAAAGAAGTTGACTTTGATGCGCAGCTGTCATTTCAAGGGCACATATTATGGAAAACTAAATTCTTCAAAAAGTTGTTAAAGTTTCACTGTATTTTTTAGTTCGTTTCCAGAAACTAAACTTGTGTGCTGTCACAAAATAACATTTACAATTAAAAAAAAAAGAACTTATCACAATACTCGCATTAAAGGAGAAAGAGGAGAAAGGAGAGAACCAGGTTTTATTTCCTAAAAAGTTGGGACGCTGTGCAAAATGTGATTAAAAACAAAATGCATTGATGTGCAGATCATTTAAACCCTGTGTTTCATTGAAAATAGTACAGTGACAACAAATCAAATGTTGAAACTGAGAAATTTGATTGATTATTGAAAAATATTTGCTCATTTTGAATTTGATGCCAACAACACGTTCCAAAAAAGTTGGGACGGGGCCAACAGAAGACTGGTAAAGTTGTATAATGCTAACACCTGGTGGATAATTGGCAACAGGTCAGTAACATGGGTATAAAACTCCAGCAGCACTGCTGTGTCTGATCCACTCGGACCAGCACAACACACACTAACACACCACCACCACGTCAGTGTTACTGCAGTGCTGAGAATGATCCACCACCCAAATAATACCTGCTCTGTGAGGGTCCATGGGGGTCCTGACCACTGAAGAACAGGGTAAAAGGGGGCTAACAAAGTATCAGAGAAACAGATGGACTACAGTCTGTAACTGTAGAACTACAAAGTGCTCCTATATAGTAAGTGGAGCTGATAAAATGGACAATGAGCATAGAAACAAGGAGCTGGTCATAATGTTATGCCTGATCGGTATATTGGTTGCAAATGCAGGAAGGGGAAGAAAGAAATCTCTCTTTAAGTAAAAGAAATACATGTATTTCTATATGTAAATATATGTATATGTATAATGTATTGGAGTAAAAGTACTAACAAAGCAGGTGAAGGCTGAACCTTAAACATCTATTGTTCCTGATTGCCCACTCTCAGTCCATTCTCTAATTGATGGCTGTCGTTCAGTGGTTTCTTGGTCTAACTGAGGAAGAGGTTCTACAATGCTGTCTTCTACAAAGGAACCTTTTCACACTTCTGGACTGCAGCCAGACTCATCATAGTAGAGATAATGTTCTAACAGTGGAGGCGTTTACACTTAAAATGGATTATTCACTTTTTTGCCCTCTCTATAGATATTTACCTAATTTTTCCACAAAAGGTGGTTGTAATTTTTAGAGAGGAGCAAAGTGGACAAGGGATACATTAAAAGTAGGCTACTGATGCCTGTTGGAGCCGCAAGCATTATGAATTTAAAGAAGGTAAAAAAAACTGAAAATGAGAGACAATATGTAACATTACCTATAATTGCAATTTAGTGGGGTTCCTTTAGTTAGTATATGTATAGTACACTATAGTAAATGTTAATGACATTTGTGTTCAAACATTGAAACAGTTAAACAATTCCATGTCTTTTAGCTTATATAGGGACTACGGCCTGACATACTGGACACTGTACAGAACAGTATTAACGTTAGACGTGAGAAAATGTCCAGTTAGTTCATATAATGCGCCCAAAAACAATGGGGTGACAATAACTGACTATAATTTTAATCCCATCCTGCACAGCACTGACTATATTCTAGTAAACATTGATCAGCTAACATTAGCTCACAGCTGCATTCATAAACCACTGTAATGTTTTCCCTACTGTGATGACTTACGCTGCGTCGAATCCAGAATTGTGATGTTTGACGCCTACTTCAAAAAAAAATGCCACGTGTCATCAACTACTCAAGAAACTCATTTACTAGATCCTTTATACTTATATACAAAGAAATTGAGTGACTTTTGATGACATAATCACATGAACTCCTCAAACCTTTTTTCAGTCCAGCAATTATACTTCGCTCTGAATAATTCAGGAAGGGCACAGAGGAGACATTCAGATTAGTGTGGCCAGCTTGGCATACAGTAAATACCAAAAGGTCCATGTGCCTCTGTAGCTGAGACTGGAGGATGGCTAATTACTGGTTGACCAGTTTAAAGACCAGTCCTCCTTCATATACAAATCCTGCATTTGCAAAAGAGGGCGGTAAAACAGGCCAATTCCAAAATCCTAGACTGTTGCATAACAGTATTGACTCATTAATATTAATGCCCCCAAAACATACAGCAATAAAAATGGAGAACTGCGTGTAGAAATGTACCTTTCTAGGCTGTGAAGTGGATGTCTGCGCTTTTCATACCTTTCCTACGAATTCCAACTGTTAACTGGCGTGGTTGTTCAGCTTTAAACGAGGCTGAAGTTGGCTTCCTATTCGTCGGCTTCTTAAACAAATGTTCCGTTACACCTTTAACGCTACCGCTTTTATGTAGGCCTGAATGTACAGGCAGAGAGCTTGTAGAGAGGAGAATTCCCACTCTGCAATGTCTTCCAGGTTTCTCGAACACTAGAGGGCGCTCCTGAGGGAGTCCAAAATGAATGGGTTGATAGGGAGCATCATAGTTTATAAATGCTTAAATATTTTAATAAAAATCATTTATTTCCTGAACACTGAAAACATTTTAACACAATGTAATAAACACAAGTAAGTGCAATGTTTATTAGTAAGTTAGTCATTATTTTCTTTACAATGTTGGGTTCTAAAGTGTCTCTCTCTCTGAATAGACACATTTCCCAGAGGTCATTTTAGCTTGATGCCAGAGACACCATGCAAATGAGTCTCATCTTTTTTTGATGAGGTGGGGTTAAACCACACCAAAAGGGGGAGATGAAGGTAGAACATCAACCACCAGGCCACGACTGGATGTCCCTTCCCAGCATGAAGGCAGTGCCGCAGTTTGTGCTGCCGTCAGCAAACTTTAATAATCCGTATCTCTTTCACCCTCGTTCTTCTCTGGCTTCCTCTCTCTCCCTCTCAACCCTCCGAAGCCCCTCCTACTCAGTCTGGAGAAACGAAACTTATCTCAGAGTGCTGCCTACTCTCACTCTCTCTCTCTCTCTCTCTCTCTCTCTCTCCCTCTCTCTCTCTCTCAGTCTGCGAGTGCAGGAAAATGGCAGAGGCCAGTATTTCAGTAGATCAGGACCAGTTCAGCTGTCCAGTCTGTCTGGATCTGCTGAAGGATCCAGTGACTATTCACTGTGGACACAGTTTCTGTATGGTGTGTATTAATGGCTGCTGGGATCAGGAGGATCAGAGGGGGGTCTACAGCTGCCCCCGGTGCAGAGAGACCTTCACTCCGAGGCCTGTTCTACGCAGAAACAACATGATGGCTGAAATGTTGGAGAAAGTGAAGAAGACAGAACTCCAAGCTGCTCCTCCTGCTCACTGTTATGCTGGACGTGGAGATGTGGAGTGTGATTTCTGCACTGGGAGGAAACGCAAAGCCATCAAGTCCTGTTTGGCCTGCATGGTTTCTTTTTGCGGAACTCACGTTCAGTCTCACTATCAGTCTCCTGCGTTTAAGAAGCACAAGCTGGTCAAAGCCTCCACACGACTACAGGAGAAGATCTGCTCTCGACACGACAAACTGCTGGAGATCTACTGCCGTACTGACCAAAGCTGCATCTGTTGTTTGTGCGCGATGCATGAACACAAAGGCCACGAGACAGTTGTAGCTGCAGCAGAAAGAGCAAAGAAGCAGGTGAGAAACAAATCATTGAATCAGTTCTTGCTTATTCTGTTTCTATAAAATAAGTTGGGCTAGTCAGTGAATCACTGACTTTACTTAACATTAAAGCATCTCATTTTGCCTAGTGCTCATGTCATAGTCCCAAAACTAAATTCTGTGTAAAACAATGCAGCCCTTAAATGTTTCTGCCATTAATGCATAGTCTTAATTTATAAGTCTTTATTTTTAAATATTAATTCAATGTTTCTGCCCTCAGAATCAGCTGAAGAAGGTTCAGAAGAAATCCCGGCAGAGACTCCAGCAGAAAGAGAAGAAGCTGCGGGAGCTGAAACAGACTGTGGTCACTCTTAAGGTGAGTAGTGGGCAGAGATCTGCTGGAGCAGCTGTTTCACAGCTCACTCAGTCTCTCCTCCAGTCAGACCGTGAGGAGTCCAGTGTTGGACACTTTGGGATCCTACACAGCCACAATGTGGACAGTCAGTCATCTAGAGTCCCATTGAGAGAGTGAATGATAGCTGGTGTTTAAATGGAGCTCCATCTTGTGTGTCTGTGTCCTAACAGCGCTCTGCACAGGCAGCAGTGGAGGACAGTGAGAGGATCTTTACTGAGCTGATCCGCTCCATTGAGAAAAAGCGCTCTGAGGTAACAGAGCTGATTAGAACTCAGGAGAAGAACCAGCTGAGACAAACTGAAGAACTCCTGGAGAACCTGCAGCAGGAGATTGATGATCTAAAGAGGAGAAACACTGAGCTGGAACAGCTTTCAGTCGCAGAGGATCACATCCATTTCCTCCAGGTAACAATAAATACACCTGAGCAACTGATTCATTTGTAAATAAATTATTGTAATATTGAGCACACATGAACATGAGCAGCCTTTCCCACTCCACCCCTCACTCAACAGATTGGCTTGTTTGTTTCCAACACTCAAAAGTACAGAAAGTGGGCCTCCCAAGTGGCGCAACCGTCTAAGCGTTGGCCCCATCATCCGGAGATCGCATGGTCGATCCCTGGTGATGCTAGTAGTAAGTAAGTAAAGTTTATTTATATAGCGCTTTTTACAACAGGTGTTGTCACAAAGCAGCTTTACAAGGAAATGAGCATTACAAAAAGAAAAGAAATCCGGGTCTGAGCCCCCATGAGCGTCGCCAGTGGCGAGAGTGGCAAGGAAAAACTCCCTAGAGAAACAGGAAGAAACCTTGAGAGGAACCAAGACTCAGAAGGGGAACCCATCCTCCTCTGGTCGACACCGGATAGTAAAATATTGTTAGTATAAAGTATTATAGTACAAAAACAGGGTAAAAGGAGGAGCAAACAATTCATTTGAATAGTTTAGTTCATGCAGCAGCAGCATCAGTGGGGTCAGGTTGTGGGGGTGAGGTTTGCACGACGAGCAGTGGCATCCGATCAAGGCAGAAGAGGCAGCAGCATCAGACGCACAGGATGGGCAGCTGTTCAACTCGGCAAAGGAAAGAAAGGAAAAACAGGAAAAAAAGGAAAAACACAGAGTCACTTCTACAATGGGTGATTGATTAATTTGAATTAGTTTAAATGATTGATTGGTTCAGGTGAATAATTTTGATTAGTTCATGTAACAACTGCAGTAGTATCAGTGGGGTCAGGTTGTGAGGGTGAGGTTTGCACGGCGTTGTACAGCAGGAGGCTCAATGTTGGTAAGCCGGTCCAGAGGGCTGGCGAGCAGTGGCACCCGATCAAGGCAGCAGAGGATGGGCAGCTGTTCAACTCGGCGAAGAAAAGAAAGGAAAACACACAGAGAGTCAGTTCTGTAATGGGTGACCGATCACAAATTACAGTGTTAGCGGAGACTCTGGCAGGTATAGAACTGACAGGGAAAACTAATTAACAAAGGCTTGACTATACAAGTAAGTTTTTAGCCTAGACTTAAACACTGAGGCTGTGTCTGAGTCCCGAACATTAACAGGAAGGCTATTCCAAAGCTGGGGGGGCTTTGTATGAGAAAGCTCTCCCCCCTGACGTAACTTTATTAATTCTGGGTACTAATAGTGAGCAGCACCTTGTGATCTAAGTAGGCGGGATGGTTCATAGTGAGAGAGAAGTTCACTGAGGTACTGAGGGGCGAGTCCGTTTACAGCTTTGTAAGTCAGTAAGAGAATTTTATAATCAAACTGAAATTTAACTGGCAACGTTAATAAAACTGGCAATGTTAATAAAACTGGGCTGATATGGTCAAACTTTCTGGTTCTTGTAAGGACTCTGGCTGCAGCGTTCTGGACCAACTGAAGCTTGTTAAGGCTTTGCTGGGACATCCAGCCAGCAGGGCATTACAGTAATCTAGCCTTGAAGTAATAAATGCATGAACTAACTTTTCTGCATCCTGTCGAGATAATGCGTTTCTCAATTTAGCAATATTGCGGAGATGCAGGAAGGCTGTTCTAGTAATATTAGTTATATGTGTTATATGTGCTACAGCCGTCCATAGCCTGGAGTCCAAGAGAGCACAATTGGCCTCGCTCTCTCTGGGTGGGTAGGATGGCCCCTCCTTCTCCCCCCATCACTCAGCGCGATGCTAGTCAGCGCAGGCGTCTGTTAGCTGACGTAACAGATCTGGCGGTTGGCGCTTTCCTCCGAGCGCGTTCGGCTGTCCAGTGACGTTGCGTGAGCGGCAGTTCGAAAAGATGCGGTGGCTGGTTTCACAGGTCTCGGTGGAAGCATGTGTTAGCCTTCGCCCTCCTAGTGTTGGTAGTATCGTGTGACTGGGGGAGTCCTAACTAGCGGGTGGAGTTGGAAACGACTAAACTGGGGAGAAAATTGGAAAAAAAAAAAAAAGTACAGAAAGTAGTTGACGATGTGCCTCCTGGTTGAGAAGCATACAAAGTATAGCCTGCATATAAGTTACATGTAGTAAAAGGGGCCTGGGTATGTATCAGTAAAAGGTATATATCAGCTCATAAATCAGGGATACTTCTTGCTTTTGCGAGTTTTACTTCGCTCAGCGTACACACCTTGGCAGAAAAATGGGCTTTTTCCTTTGATTTTGTTAAATATTATTTTACTTTATTTGCTTTTATTAACTTTGTAACTTCTCCTTATTCACTTCGTAACTTCTCTTGAACCGTCTTCTGTTTCCCTTGCCTTTAGTGTTAATCTCATTTGCATTTTGTATGTCTCTCTTGGGGGATGTGTGGGGGCTGTGGAGAGCAGTCTCTTTGTCATGTAACGACCTCCAATGGTTAGCCTACTTTACATCTGGCTATCTATAGCTCCCCAATCTAGCAATGCCGTTTATTGAAGGGATATCTCGGAGTCATCCTGGCTCCTAGATGGGGGAGACTGTAAATTCCTGGGTGGGCCTCAACACCTCTGTTTCAATTACAAAGGTAGAGGCAGTCGTGTGTGGAGTCAGTACAGCTTAGAGAATATAATTTCAGTGGATTCTGGTTCAGTTATGTTCCCTGACCAAAGGTACTGAGGTGGAGCCTTGAGGGTCCCACCCCAGTGACAAGAGGGGTCCTGCCCCAGAGACTGTTTACTACATTTATTTCTGAGAGTGTAAAAGATCAGTGTATTCTCATTATGTAAACATAGATTTTCAAATACGGTATTTTATAATCAAATCCATGCATACAAATGTTTTATAATAGAGGCCTCTGTACCTCATAGTTTATAAAATAACTTTTCCCAACTAAAGATAATAAACTTATGAGAAATTTCATTTGAACTTTTATCTGCCTCTGTTTTGTTTTTCTCTCTGTAGAGTTTCCCGTCTCTGAGTGTCTCTTCTGGATGTGAGGACTCCTCCAGCATCACTGTCCATCAACATCCCTCATTTGATGGAGTGAGGAAATCTCTCTCTGATCTGAAAGAGAGAGTAGAGGAATTCTGCAAGAAGGAATTCAGTAAAATAAGACCTTTCAACCTAAAGAAGTGTGAAGATCACTATGCTGGTATGTGTTTACCGTTTTGTGCTTGTGTCATAGCTGAAAACATTAAAATGATTTGTTGCAAATATCATAAAAAGAGCTTCAAAGAAACTATAATAGAAATATTATTTGTACCGCTGTGAACAGTATTAACTTAGTTTCTTCTCATAGTTCTGGTGGCAGTGTTACATGTTAAGCAAGGCATGAAGCCCATGAACAGAACTGAATGGGAGTGAGGCTTGTATTTAATAATAAAACATTTGACCTGAATTTCATTATTAGAAATATCCAGGTTTTCACACTCACTGTAAACAGTTATTTTGCAGTGTAACTACTGCAAAACTACTGCTACTTCTGGATAGAGCGTTGCCTTCTTTATTGATTCTATTGGACCTTTTTGTTTCCATGTCTCCACAGCTGCAGCAGTTCAGCCGAGTTTATCCTCAGAGCCAAAAACCAGAGAAGATTTTCTACAGTGTATGAACAACACGCACACACACACACACACACACACACTACACACACTACACACACACACACAATACACACACTCACACACACACACTACACACACACACACACACTACACACACACACACAATACACACACTCACTCTCACACACTACACACACACACAAACACACACACACACTCACTACACACTCACTCTCACACACTACTCACACACACACTCACTACACACACACACACACACTACACACTCACTCTCACACACTACACACTCACACACACTCACTACACACACACACACACACTCACTACACAGTCACTCTCACACACTACACACACACACACACACACACACACACACACACTCTCACACACACACACACACAACACACACACACACTACACACACTCTCACACACTACACACTCACTCTCACACACACACACAAACACACACACATTACACACACTCTCACACACTACACACTCACTCTCACACACACACACAAACACACACACACTACACACACTCTCACACACACTACACACACTCACACACACACGTTACACACTCACTCTCACACACACACGTTACACACTCACTCACACACACACACACTCTCACACACACACTACACACTCACTCTCACACACACTACACACTCACTCTCACACACTACACACTCACTCTCACACACTACACACACACACACACACTCTCTCACTCTCTCGCACACACTCACTACACACACACACTACAAACACACACACACACACTACACACTCACACACATACTCATACACACACACACTACACACAGTCTCTCTCACACACACTACACACCCACACACATACACACACACACACCTACACCTACAAACACATACACACACACACTACAAACACACACACATAAACACACTACACACACTACAAACACACACCTACACATACACACACTACAAACATACATACACACACACTCACACACACACACACACACACACACACACACGTACACATGCGGTTGAATAAGTTGGTCTAAATTTGCACATGTTCATAAGGTAAACAACATGGAAGAAAGACTGTTTCATGTTTTTACACGTGTAAGAAAAAGTATGTCACTCTTAAAGTGATGGAAGACCCCTGGAAAAAGGGTGTTTATTGCAACGGTGTTAACCAAGCATGTAAAACATATTCCAGATAGTTATGGTTTTATACACTGAATGTGACATGAATGAACAGCGCAACAATATGAAATATTCAGACATGATTTTGAAGCTCTAAAACTCATAGTTTTCATGGTGTTTGCATAATGCAAAAAGCAAACAACTAAGCAAAACAGCTTCAATGACAAAAAGAAAGTTTTTATTGCTCCTTAGAAAATGGGCAAATGGTGACGTTAGGTAGACCACAACCAGATAGAGAACAGAGAGTTTCAACACCTCATTCACTGAGCTGAACCATGAGCACCTTCACACTTAGCTGCTTTTTGAAAAGTAGCATCATACATGTATGTCTAATGTACAACCCCAATTCCAAGAAAGTTGAGATGCTGTGTAAAATGTGAATAAATGTAAACAGAATGGATTGATTTCCAATCTCATAGACCCATGTTTTATTCACAATAGAACCTAGAACACATATCAGATGTTGAAAGTGAGAAATTTTACCATTTCATGAGAATATTAACTCCTTTAAAACTTGATGGCGGATAAAAGTTGGGACAGGGCCGCGTCTACCATTGTGTAGCATCCCCTCTTCTTTTAACAACAGCCTGTAAACGTCTGGGAAGTGAGGAGACCAGTTGCTGGAGTTTTGGGAGAGGAATGTTTCCCCATTCTTGTCTGATGTAGGATTCTAGCTGCTCAACTGTCCTGGGTCTTCTCTGGGTCTTCTTTGCTGGATTTTTTGTTTCATGATGTGCCAAATGTCTTCTATTGATGAAAAGTCTGGACTGCAGGCCAGTTCAGCACCCAGACTCTTCTTCTGTGAAGCCATGCTGTTGAGATGGATGCAGAATGTGGTTTAGCATTGTCTTGCTGAAATATGCAAGGCCTTCCCTGAAAGAGACGCTGTCTGGATGGGAGCATGTGTTGTTCTAAACCCCTATATACTGTTCAGCAGTGATAGAGCCTTTCCAGATGTGTAAGCTGCCCATGCTTTAGGCACTAATGCAACCTCATAACATCAGAGATGCAGGCTTTTGAACTGTGTGCTGATAACAAGCTGGATGGTATTTTAAATGAGCTTTGGCCCAGAGAAAACGGTGGCATTTCTGGATCGTGTTGACATACGGCTTCTTCTTTGCATGATACGCGGCGAACTGTGTTCACAGGCAGTGATTTCTGGAAGTGTTCCTGAGCCCATGCACTGATTTCCAGTTCAGAGTCATGCCTGTTTTCAATGCAGTGCTGCATGAGGGCCCAAAGATCACGAGCATCCAGTACTGACCGTCGGCCTTGTCCTTTGAATACAGGGGTTTCTCCAGATTATCTGAATCTTTTGGTGATATTTTGTACTGTAGATGGTGGGATATTCAAAGTCTTCACAATTTCAGGTTGAGGAACATTTTTCTGAAATTGTTCCACAATTTTTAGTTGCAGTTTTCACAGATTGGTGAACCTCTGCCCATCTTTTCTTCTGAGAGACTCTTTTTATACCCAGTCATGTGAGTTGGTTGCAAATTGCTCCACCAGATGTTTTTTTATTAGTACCACTTACTTTTCCAGCCTTTTGTTGCTCCTGTCCCAACTTTTTTGAGATGCGTTGCTGCCATTAAGTTCTAAACGAGTTAGTTTTTCATGAAATGGTAAAATATCTCACTTTCAACATCTGATGTGTTTTATGTTCTACTGTGAACAAAATATGGGTCTTTGAGTTTTGCAAATCATTTGCATTCTGTTTTTCATTTATATTTTACACAGCATCCCAACTTTTTTGGAATTGGTGTTGTATTGCCTAAGCACATCTCTGTACTTGCCTAATCACACCTTTGTGGTGGGTGTACTTGGTAAAATAGCCAGTGACTGTAGGTGTAACTGTAGTGTACCTATAACTGGCACCTTTGTGTGAGGACACTCCAAGATTATGATCCTAAATTGTTTTCCTTCCCTCTTCTTTAAGATTTCTGTCGACTGACTCTGGATCCCAACACAGTATATCATAAACTGGTTCTGTCTGAGAAGAACAGAGTGGTGAAGTGGAGAGGAGGAGCAGAGCGTTACTCTAACCACCCAGAGAGATTTGACCACTGGCCTCAGGTGTTGTCTAAGGAGAGTGTGAGTGGACGCTGTTACTGGGAGGTTGACTGGGACAATGGGGGATGGGGGGTGTCTCTATCAGTGTCATATAAAGGGATCAGCAGGAAAGGAGCGGGTAACAATTGTGCATTTGGAGGCAACGACATATCCTGGAGTCTGTTGTGTTGTTCTGTTCTCTCTTTCTGGCACAACAACATTGAGACTAAGATCCCAGGCTCAGCATCCTCCAGAATAGGAGTGTATGTGGATCACAGGGCAGGAACTCTGTCCTTCTACAGCGTCTCTGACACAATGACCCTCCTACACACAGTCCGCACCACATTCACTCAGCCGCTCTACGCTGGGTTCTGGTTGAAGAAGGGAAGTTTCAAGTTATGTGATCCAGATTATGTTTCTGGTTGGTAATATGTAGAAAACAGAAAGCCGTCTTGAAAAAGACAAATTAGTTTTCGACTGAAGTTAGCTTGAAAAGGCAGACTTGCACATTGCTTCCAATCATGTTAAACCAAAATGCTGGTGCTTTTATGATAGGTTTCCATCAGGACAGTGCAGCTGTATGGAAAATGCTGTACACTAATGGCTTATTAATATCATATATCAATCCATTGTTTTAACAATGCTTAGTCAGTAAGATTGAAAAAGATTACCAAAAACATGTACGTTTTATTTAATGCTATTTGGCAAACTTTACATGAAATTAAGTCCATGTAGTTCATAAATGTTTTAATTTACCAGAAGTTTTTTTTTTTTTATTGTTGGGACATGAATCTGTCATATTGGCAGAGTTTGAGCATAACAGTGATTAAGTACAATAGAAAATGAATGGAATATTTTTACTTTATCCATATTGTGGAATAATACTTGTTAAGTGAAAATGGGTTTGGACAGGTATGTTTTCTTTTCCATTTTAATTTTGGCAGCCATTGTACAGCATTGTGCAGAAAAATGTTTGCCAGCTTAATTTGAACCTGGCTGTGCACAGATATGGAAAATGCAGTTACAAATACACAATTGAATTTACTTTTTCTAATTAGTATTCATATTTGAATAAACAAATTTACATTTTTTGATCTCCATTCTGTCCTCAGTCTTTTCTTCTTTCATTCCCTTATTATAAGCAAAGTTATAGTTGCAATAGTGCAAATATTTTTACAGCTAGCATTTACACTTCATTTACAGCTGCTGGCTGCTCTCCAGTTGTACCTCTAACAAATGATGTTTGATGTTTTAGTTCACTGCAGTCTAAATTAGTACACCTCATACTGCCTAAATCATTGAATTAATTACTAAGCCAACTTAAAATACTTTTCTCACTTGCATTGCTTTCTAAAATAATAACAACAATTGTGTGAGCATTGTGTCCCAGACATGGCTCCTAACCCTATGAAATGAAACCCAATAAAAAAGGAAAAAGAAACCAAAAACAGAATTCATGGGTGTTCTCATTTTCTGGTAGGTGTGCAATTTCAAAACTGCTGAGGGTAAACAAATGCAATATGCTCTGTTTCCAACTTGTGGTTTTATTAGGCAAAATAAAATTGTTTACAACTAAAACTGATATGAATAATTATCCATTAGGGAGATGGATATGTGCAGAAGTTGGTTAAAAGCAGGTGTAAGCCCCCTGCAGTGCTTCACATCACAAACGCATTATATATGAATGGCCAACTAACATTCACGCTGCCAGACTGCACCAGTCACACTTCCTAATTTGTCATACAACAAAAACCTGTGTTTGTTATTAAATTTGTTCCATGATGAAAGCACAGCATAAATTTCATGCATGTATCACTGTTCATTTTTAACTGGAGTAAACTCCAGACCCTTCAACATTAATGTGTTACGATGATCCACTTATTGAAAGCAAATCTTCATCTGTGAGCCTCAGGCAATTGGATATCAGTGCAGCTTTGGTGTGTTTAGGTTGTTTTTAGGTAGGTGGCGGTCAGTAGAGGCAGAATGGGTTAACAATTGGGAAACCATAATCAGAAAAAAGTGAAAGCTAACGTCAGTAATAGATGGGCCACTACAACAATTGGACTAGGAAACAGGAAAATTAGTTGGCTACTACAAAAACAATGAAAACAAAAGTAAATACAACACTTTGCAACAACACACTGACATAAAAATGGCTAATTTGTAGATCTGAGGATCCACACAGAGACACTGCAATACTCCAATGTGTTGGAATCCATTTAATGCATTACTTTAAATGGCTCTGCTCCTGAACTTTTTTTTTCTTCAAAATCTCATCAGAGCGTCTCACTCTATTTCAGTCTCCTTCCTTCTACTCTTCTTACTTTGTCACTCTATCTGGCAAAGGCCAGTATTTCAGTAGATCAGTGCCAGTTCAGCTGTCCAGTCTGTCTGGATCTGCTGACGAATCCAGTGACTATTCACTGTGGACACAGTTTCTGTATGGTGTTTATTAATGGCTGCTGGGATCAGGAGGATCAGAGGGGGTCTACAGCTGCCCCCAGTGCAGAGAGACCTTCACTCAGAGGCCTGTTCTACACAGAAACAACATGCTGGCTGAAGTGGTGGAGAAAGTGAAGAAGACAGAACTCCAAGCTGCTCCTCCTGCTCACTGTTATGCTGGACCTGGAGATGTGGAGTGTGATTTCTGCACTGGGAGTTTCCAGTTTCTGAGTGTCTCTTCTGGATGTGAGGACTCCTCCAGCATCACTGTCCATCAACATCCCTCATTTGATGGAGTGAGGAAATCTCTCTCTGATCTGAAAGAGAGACTAGAGGAATTCTGCAAGGAGGAGTTCAGTAAAATCTCTCCACATGGTAAGAGGAGCTTCTGCTGGGAAACAGAAGGACAGAAATCTTTAATTCAATAGTAAATTAAACACAAATTCACAAGATTGACTCACTTTATCAGCAAGTTCCGTAATTATACTGATTCTGTACAGATTATTTACCAAAACCCTCAGCATCCTCCTCTCTCTTAGCTTATTCAGCTGTTGTAGTGAAGCAGTACCATATTTATCCAGCAGTGCCTAACTGAACTAGAGAAAGAGATTTTATTCTCCCTCAGAATAAAATCTTCAATTCATGCTAATAAATCATTCTGTACTGAACAGTGAGAGAGAGACAGTCAAAGTATCACAGTAACTCAATAGAAGGTAAAGAATAACTGAATCCTGTGTGAAACCCAAACTGATGTGAAACTGTGAGGAAAGAGAGGCAGACAGAATATTTGCTGAGTCAGTTTGTTTTTAAAATATCCAGTGGTCATATAACGGGCATGGGTCTGGATACAAGCAGACAGGTTTACCACAGGATTATCCATGTTAAAAAAAGACTGAACATCAAGCAGACCAAACCAGAAGATGCTAGGAGACAAACTCAAGACGAGAATACAGCTGAGAAATGATGTTACCAAAGCACCAAACTACGTGTCAAAGCAATACAGGAGGGAGTAAAACTATAGAGCCATAGATTACAAACCCAAGCAGCATGTAGACGTACATCTGTGACGTCCACCAACATGCATTAGATTAATAGCTGCTCTTCATCCTACAGGCCACCAGATGTCACTAATATGAACTGTGTTTAAAAGCTTTGAGTAGTGAACCATGAGAGGCGCCTGGCCAGAGAACTTGTAAAGAGGAGATTTACCACTATGTAATGTCTCCCAGGTTTCTCTAACACTAGAGGGCGCTCCCGAGCGAGTCCAAAATGAATGGGTTAAGATTTGTATAAAATGATTTCCTTGACTAGAATTAGGCTGGTCAGCCAGCTAACAGGCTAAAGATAGCAAACTTCACTAATATCACAGGTTTTTAAATTAAAGTACTTATGGTATGATTAACTGTAAAATGACAATACAGAAGTCTGAAGAATGTGACTTAAATGACTTACATGCTTCAAATGTCTGTGTTTCAGTCAGGAGTATCAAACCAGGCTGAACCCCAAACGGCGCTATACTCCGTAGCTAAATAGTGTGCTATTTTGAAATTCTAGCTTCTGCAACCTAAATAGTGACTGTTTTTGAGCATGAATGTGGATGAATCCCAGATGGCTATTTCTTAGCTATATTAAGCACTGTTGTGGTGCAGGAGCCACTACTTAAATTCCTACGTAGTGCACTGTGTAGGTAGCAGGGAGTTATTTGAGATTCAGCCCCAGCAGGGGAAGAGGGGCGCTGCTGGATCGGTGCTATATAAGACTTTCGGTGGTAATATGGTCACCAAAAAGTACTAATAAACTGTGTTTGAATTAAACAGTGCACTGTTATGATATGTTCACTGTTATATGACAAAAAGTTAAAAAGATCATGAAATGACTGCAGTGTACAGTGATAGGTGACCGACTGTTTTCCGCATTCATGGTCCATGGTATGGCAACGATACCGTACTCTAAAGGAACTACATATCTCGGCAGAACACTTGTTTATGTTGATTATTATTAATAATAACTTAAATTATTTTCTAAAACATTATGTAATTCAACATATTTTATGTTGGCTGCCATTTTATAAATAGAGTGAACCAGTCACTCGAGTTCACATTGTTTCCAAGAAACCCTTTCCCTGTGATAAAATCTAAGCAATGCATGACCTCTCATGGCTTATCGCTTTCAGTGCTTTCTGCAGGTTCATGACGTCAGTGAGCGTGAAATCTATTTTTACTAAGTCACTGAGCCATAAGCGCCTCAGTAGTTGCAATGCTGTCAATCCTACAGACCAGAAACTATTGGCTGTAGAAAAACAGAAAGATTTGACTTTTTAATGGAAACACGCAGAAATGTATAGAAACGTCATTTTTCAGTTTAACCATTTATAGCTCCATTTAGCCCCATTCACTGAGGAAGCTCTTGTGGGCGCATTTTGGAAATTCAAATAGCATTTTGCAGTCATGTTTTTGGTATAACTGAAGAAACAGGAACTGGCTGTGATCATTCACTCCCAATCCTTAGATCCACATAACAGTTGTCCTCACATTCATCTCTGAAATGCTGAAAGTATAACTGATAATTCAGGACTCCTTAACCTCATATGTCTCTTATCAGAGTGATGAAAAGCTCTGAGATTCAGCTCTGAAGGCTGTAGCTGGGTCTCTAAGATTGAGTTGGTGGCTCAGGAGACAGTAAAGCTCAGCAAACCCCTCACAGTTATAGTTATTTGTTTAACTGAGATTTTTATTGGTCAGTGTTAAAATGGAATTTCAGATGTTCTCATTTTGGTGTGTTTGGTTTATTTATTCATAAAACTTTAATACTAAAAATAAATTTGAGCAGTCGAGCATCACTGGTGGGTCCACTAGGCCCAATCTTACAGCTGCCACTGGCTCCACCGCTGGGTACTGTTAATTAATTGGACTGTATTCTTCCCTCATGAACTGTCTGACCAGTTTATTGGAGAGCTAACAACAAATTATTAGTGCTGAATGAGAACAGGACTCTCAGTTTTTGCTCCTCTGAAGGCTTAAATGTTGTCACACTATCATTTTACTTAATGTGACAGAATATGTTATGGGTGAGTTAAACATCAAGTAGTTTTTGTATTAATTGTATTTAATTAACATTATTGCTGAAATTGATGTATGTAGTGTTGATGTGAAAACAAATATTAAAGCATGGCAAAGACTTTTTTTTAGGAATATTTGAGATGGAATTTCAGTTGCTGTGAATAACCAGCCTCTACGTCCACCCCCACCAGAACAACCTGGCCCACTGAAATCTCACTCTAAAAAAATGGCACCCCTGTTACTGAGCCTAATGAGAACAGCTTCTGTAGAGAAGCTGGATCCGCATTGATACTGCATCTCTTCTACACTTTAAACGACTCCACAACTTTATTATTTCTTATATTCCACCTCTTTTCTATGCTCCTTCTTGTCTCTCCTCTCTTTCCTCATTTCTCTCTTTCTTTCCATTGTATCTATGAGCATCTTTAACAAAGAAGCAGAAAGCCACTCCTACTCAGTTCAGATGCAGTGAAACTAATCTCAGATCTCAGACTGTCTCTCTCTCAGTCTGCGAGTGCAGGAAAATGGCAGAGGCCAGTATTTCAGAAGATCAGTGCCAATTCAGCTGTCCAGTCTGTCTGGATCTGCTGAAGGATCCAGTGACTATTCACTGTGGACACAGTTTCTGTATGGTGTGTATTAACAGACACTGGGATAAGGATGATCAGAGCGGGGTCTACAGCTGCCCCCAGTGCAGAGAGACCTTCACTCCGAGGCCTGTTCTACGCAGAAACAACATGATGGCTGAAATGTTGGAGAAAGTAAAGAAGCCAGAACTCCAAGCTGCTCCTCCTGCTCACTGTTACGCTGGACCTGGAGATGTGGAGTGTGATTTCTGCACTGGGAGGAAACGCAAAGCCATCAAGTCCTGTTTGGTGTGTGTAGCGTCTCTTTGTGAAGCTCATCTTAAACCTCATCTGGAAATTCCAGCCTTGATCAGACACAAGCTGGTCAAAGCCTCCACACGACTACAGGAGAAGATCTGCTCTCAACATGATGAAGTGGTCAAGATCTACTGCCGTACTGACCAAAGCTGCATCTGTTATTTGTGTATGATGGATGAACACAAAGGTCATGATACAGTTGAAGCTGCAGCAGAAAGAAAAATGAAAGAGGTGAGAAATAGAAATCTTTGAGAATCTGTTCATGCTAATTCTGTTTTGATACTGGAATAAGTTGCTTAAATTATTAATTGTATAGGAATAAATTTAGAATGGATTTTGTATTTTGTGGATAAGGAAGTGATGAGTTACTTTCTTTCCCAATAAGACCACATAACTAGTCAGACCAGTCTGTGAACATTTTACCTGCCAACACTGTCTTGATTAATAAAGTACATACAGCCTTAAAAATGTGTAGAACAGTACTGCCCGTTAGGTGTTTTGCTAACATTAATATTCAAATGTTTAGTTTTTAATATAAATTACTTCTCAGAATCAGCTGAAGGAGGTTCAGAGGAAATTCCAGCAGAGACTCCAGGAGAAAGAGAAGAAGCTGCAGGAGCTGAAACAGGCTGTGGTCACTCTTAAGGTGAGTAGTGGGCAGAGATCTGCTGGAGCAACTATTTCACAGCTCACTGAGAGTCAGACAGTGAGGAGTCCAGTGTTGGACACTTTGGGATCCTACACAGCCACAATGTGGACAGTCAGTCATCTAGAGGCCCAGTGAGAGAGTGAATGATAGCTGGTGTTTAAATGGAGCTCCATCTTGTGTGTCTGTGTCCTAACAGCGCTCTGCAAAGGCAGCAGTGGAGGACAGTGAGAGGATCTTTACTGAGCTGATCCGCTCCGTTGAGAAAAAGCGCTCTGAGGTAACAGAGCTGATCAGAACTCAGGAGAAGAACCAGCTGAGACAAACTGAAGAACTCCTGAAGAACCTGCAGCAGGAGATTGATGATCTAAAGAGGAGAAACACTGAGCTGGAGCAGCTTTCAGTCACAGAGGATCACATCCACTTCCTCCAGGTAACAATCACTCACCTACAGAGGAACCTGCTCCTCAGAGAGGCTCTAAAATTGATGTTTCAAATGCTCATTAAAGCCGCAACAAACACATCTCTCTACGTTCTGTATTTTCCTTCTGCAGAGTTTCCAGTCTCTGAGTGTCTCTTCTGGATGTGAGGACACACCCAGCATCACTGTCCATCAACATCTCTCATTTGATGGAGTGAGGAAATCTCTCTCTGATCTGAAAGAGAGACTAGAGGAATTCTGCAAGGAGGAGTTCAGTAAAATCTCTCCACATGGTAAGAGGAGCTTCTGCTTCCCCCTAAATACAAACTAGAAAATATCTTAAAAAAAAAATCGTAAAAAATTTGCACCCAGAAGGCATTAACCGACAGGAATGAACCTTGGTGGGTAGGTTTGACATTGTGAAGTTTCATGCTCGGCTGCACATGTGGCATAAGCAAGGATGGCACTTATCGCCGTACCTGACTGACTATATGAGGTCATGCCATTGTGCAGGCTTTCCATTCTGACTTGTGCTGTTGTGTTGGTAGCATCCTTTGGAAGCAAAGTATGCCTCGAAGAAGAGTTCAAAAGCAATTCGAGCAGTTGGAAGAATTCAAAGAGGGGTCACATCATAGGGCTCTGGGAAGCGGGATAGTCTTATTCACATATTGCGCGCCATATTGTTCGTGCCGATATTACCATAGCATGTTGTTGGTGGCAGTGCATGGCACGCACCAGCGTCATGAAGTATCTGGGAGACCTACATGAACCACGGAGAGGGAGAACCGATGGATTGTCCGAGATGTGACAACAGCCAACAGTCACGATTGCGGACATTCAGCGAGCAGTGATGCCCTCCATGAGTCATCCTGTTAGTGTCAGCACTATTGGCAGATGGCTGCACAACACAGGACTACATGGATGCAGACCATTATGACAACTGCCCTCAACACCATGTCAACGTCACCAAAGACTCCAATGGTGTCGTGCCAGACTGTCACGGAGTGACTCAGAATGGCAGCGGGTCATCTTCAGTGATGAGTCTCGCTTGGTGGAGATGACCCATGTGTGGAGACACCATGGTCAGTGCCAAGGTGAACAGTTAGTTGTCAAGCATCACATGTCCAGAAGGCCTGGTGTTGTGGTGTGGGGTGCAATTTTGTATGATGCTGATCACCTTTGGTCTTCATTACAGGCACTTTATGTTAATGAGGTCCTCTAACCAGTGACCCAACTTTTTCTGAACGCACAGTCTGGTGCACTATTCCAACAGGAGAATGCTCGTTTGTATACTGCTGCCATCTCAAGAGCTTGCCTTGAAGACACAGATACTATGCCATGGCCAGCCACATCGCCAGACCTATCCCCAATTGAAAATGTGTGGGATGCTGTTGGACACACTATCAACACTTCTCCCCTACTGCAAAATGGAACTGCGTGGGAATATTTAAGATGCATGGGATGGATTATCGCAGGACACCATTAGGAACCTCTACAACTCCATGCCGAGACGTCTGGCATGTAGCATTAGCAAACATGGCGGCCCGACGCTGTACTAAGAGACACTACTTTTGTATGTGTAGCTCAATGAATTTTGCCCATATCAGCCTAAATTTTTAATCATTCATTGTTTTTGGTAACTGTTATCTTTCTCCGGAATGAATATGTCTGTGTGTCTGCCCTGTGATGGACTGGTGGCCTGTCCAAGATGTGGAAGTGCTGGAATAGGCTCCATAATAAAATTATTACTATTGCATTGCCAATATGTTTTCTATTTTTTCCATGCCAGTAAACTAAGCTGACCATCGAGGGAGAGAAAGAGACATTCAGATTAACATAGAAAGATATTTGACAAAATGCAGAGAATAAATTCTTCATTAAATGCTGTGACTGTGCTGTGTGTCTTTTAGCTACTTCTGTCTTTCTGAGCGAGTGTTTAATTTCCTTCATTCATTCTGTTAAATCAGTGTGTTTGTGTGTCTCCACAGCTGCAGCAGTTCAGAAGATTTTATCCTCAGAGCCAAAAACCAGAGAAGATTTTCTACAGTGTATGTACAACACACACACACACACACACACACAAATATACAAATACACATACACACAAATGTACACAGTGGGCAAATTTCCTCTAGTTGTCAAGCTCCATGATGTGTCATACATACTTGATGTATATATCCTGGTTTTTAGCTCCTGAAAGATGACAGTCTGTACATGCTGCTCTAGCTTGGCCTAGACTTTCTAATCAACAGCAAAATGTCCCACCAGCCACACCTGGGCAAATACAATCAATACAAAATTATCAACTCTCAACCTGAGCTGGTGCGACCATTGCTGCAGAAGTGGTCGACAGTCTGCACTGGGAGGTTGGGATACACCAAAGTGGTAAAACACCATATTATCACCACAGATGAAGTTCCTGTGAGGAGAAGAGCCTACCAAACGTCCATCCAAAAACAGGACATCATCAAAGAACACATTCAAAAGATGTTAAAAGATGACATAATCAAACCCTCTTCCTCCTCCTGGGCTGCTCCTGTGGTTTTAGTTCCAAAGCCAGATGGTTCATTCCGTTTTTGTGTAGACTATCGTGGTCTAAATTCCAAGACATTTCATGACGTCTACCTTATGCCCCTGGTGCATGAGATCCTGGAGTCAATGCAGTGTGCTTCCTACGTTATCACACTTGATTTGCAGAGTGGCTACTGGCAGGTGGCTATGGATGAAGAGAGCAAGTTAAAGACGGCTGTGATCACCCCGCGAGGGTTATACCATTTTAAAGTTATGCCTTTTGGCCTCAAGAACCCTGGTGCCACATTCTAGCGGTTAATGGTACAGGTGTTGGGGGAGCTAAGGTGGAAAATAAGCTTTGTTTACATCATTGACATTACTGTTTTCTCACAGACACTGGATCAGCATCTCCCACACTAGGATGTGGTCTTTTGCAAATTACATTCGGCCCAACTAACTCTCAACATAAAAAATGTCACATTTTCCAGATGCAAATCACCTTCCTGGGACATGTAGTGTCAAGTCAAGGGGTTGGAAGTAGACCCTGATAAGGTGGCAGCCATTTGCAAGTACCCAACTCCAACTGATCTCAAGAGCCTTCAGAGATTCTTTTGGTAGATTGGTATCATGAGTTTATCCCCAACCTGGCTGACATGACCGCTTTATTGAACCATCTAAAAAAGAAAGGCGTGTGTGGGTAATGGTCTGCAGACTGCCATAATGCCTTCAGGGAAATGACAAAGGCCCTTCAATCTGCTCCAGTGTTGGCTCGACCAAGGTACAAGGTCACTTTCCAAGTCCAAACTGATGCTAGTGATGTTGGATTAGGTGCTGTCCTTACCCAGCAAATTGAGGATAAGAAGAAGATCATCGCATACGCTTCCCAGGCACTGCGAGGAGCGGAGCCGAGATACTCCACCACTGAGAAAGAATGCTTGGCCATAGTGTGGGCAGTAGAAAAGTGGTGGCATTACCTGGAGGGCTCTGTGTTCGACATCTTTATAGATCATAGCGGCCTTATGTGGGCATTCAACTCCCCCAAGTCTGTGTCCAGACTGACTCGGTGGACTCGATGAGTCTCCAAGCATTTGACTTCAGAGTGTATTACAGGAAAAATTGTTGCAACATTGTCCCAGGCACACTATCAAGAGCTCCATCTACTCTAGAAGGAAACATCTGCGTAGCAGTGGCAAAAACCTACTGGTGCAATTTACCAATCTCTCTGCAAGATATTGAAGCTGCTCAGAAAAGCAGCCAAATCTGTCAGCAAGTAAAAGAGTCGTGCCAGAATACCAAGATGGGACGAGTGCACTATGAAGAACAGCAAGGGGTCTTATACAGTGGTGTGCCTTCCAGATTTGGTTACTTCAATTACCAGTTAGTGGTCCCTGAGAAAATGACTGGGTAGTTCTTACAGTACTTCCATAGTAGCCCTTTTGGGGGGTCACCTTGACCGAATGAAAAACCTCAGGAAGATACTGGAGGTGGCTTGATGGCCTACTATAAGAAGAGATGTCTGGAAGTATGTAAAGGAGTGTGTGACCTGCCAACAGTACAAGAGCCCGAATACTAAACCAGCCAGATTGCTACAGCAAACTGAGGTCCAGCAGCCAGGAGAAATGATCAGAGTGGATTTTAGGGGTCCCTTACTTATGACTCACTCCAGGAACACTATGCTGATGGTTGTATTGGATTATTATATTTGAAATGTGTGGAATTGTTCCCTTTAACAGATGCCAAGGCTCCATGGGTTTGCCAAATAGTCAGAAAAGACATCTTTACACGCTGGGGGGTGCCTGCTGACATTGTATTAGATCATGGGCCACAGTGGACAAGTGACGTGATGGCCAAGTTATGTGAGACCTGGGGAGTGTCTCGGAAGTTAACAACGGCTTACCATCCCCTGACCAATCTCACAGAGAGAGTGAACCGTACCTTGAAGGCCATGATTGCTTCCTTTGTGGGTAAGCACCACCAAGACTGGGACCACTGCTTACCTGAATTTCACCTGGCCATCAATTCAGCTGTTCACAAATCCACTGGGGTCTCGCCTGCCGTGTTAGCTTTGGGGCGCTCTATTAAGGGCCCACTTGAATGCTTCATTCATCATGCACCCACACCACACACGGCTGCATACAACACTTCACAAAATCACATGGCTCTGCTGAGGGAAGTTGAAAGACACGTGGGTGTGGCCATGTCGAAACAAGCTAGATATTATAATGTCCATTGTAAATGTGTACAGTTTGCGGTTGGGGATCTGGTTTGGATTCGGACACATCCACTCTCCGATGCCTCAGCTAAATTCACAGCCAAACTTACACCTAGATGGAAAGGTCCCGCTAGGGTTGAGAAACACTTGAGTCCCAACAATTACAGAGTGAGATGGGGTACAGAAAAACTGAAAATTGACAATGTTAATGTTGTAGATCTCGAGCCATATTATGCTCCTTCTGTGCTGCTGACTGGGGGGGGTGGTCTGTGACAAGTGCACACTGAATGCTGATTTCTTTGTTTATATAGATAGAGTGTTAATAATTAATTACTTGTAAAAAAAAGAGGGTAATTCGGCACTTTATTCTATGAACTTTAAGTACCCTTTTACGTTCACTATGTCATGGGACAATCGGCCAATCAGAGGATGGAGGCAAAAACAAAACAAGGAATGGAGAACATGGCAGGGAGAGAGAGGACCGGCATGGTGAATAAGCATTGGCAACTTCTCCATTAAAGCTATTTTTCTCCGTTTTTGTTCACTGTTTGCAATCGTGCACACGACTTTTGCAGTTTGAGGCAGTTTAAGGCTTTTTTATCAAACAGACACTAAATGGAGTTGGACTATGGAGTTAACCATGGACTTGCACCGCTATTGAAGCCAACAAGGTGGTGAGCAAATTGGTTTTGAACTTAAGACAGCCAAGTCCCAGCGTGTTCAGTACTCGCCATACTCTCTCTCCCTTTTTACTTCACACTCATGGAACTGTATGTTGGAAAACGGGATCGCTGAATCCCAATATTGACTGTAATTGCCAACGTGCAAACCGTGTTTTGTGTATAATAATCGTCAACTTTGCACTGACTTTTTTGGGTGTTTGTGGGGAGGAAATGCACTTGTAAATAGTACAATAAATGCTGCTGGTGCTGTTGTAAAGGGTTGTACGTGTGGTGAGTTTAATAGAGAGTGGTATATTATGCTGCCCTGACCTCAAAAGGTGTTCGTTAAAGCATTCTCTGTGGAACCCCAGTAAACTAAATTTATAGCATCATGGTTCCATTCATTAAAAGGTGTAATTACCTTGTTGCAATTTTCATTCGCTTTTGTTTGTGTGTATGTGTGTTTCATGGATGTCTGTGTTTGCACTCGGGTGGTTTAAATTCACACTTATTGTAAAAAAAAAAAGTTGCACCCAGAAGGAATCAGCTGACAGGAATGAAACTTGGTGGGTAGGTTTGACATTGTGAGATGCGAATGATTCAAGTTTCACGCTCGGCCACACATGTGACATAAGCAAGGCGGGCCTTATTGCTGTGCCTGGCTGACTGTATAAGGTCATGCCATTGTGCAGGCTTTCCATTCTGACTTGTGCTGTTGTGTTTGTAGCATTCTTTGGAAGCAAAGTATGCCTCAGAGAAAAGTTCTAAAGCAATTCGATCAGTTGGAAGAGTTCGAGATGGGTCGCATCATAGGGCTCTGGGAGTCTTATCGATGTATTGTGCGCCATATTGGTTGTGCAGATATTACCATAGCACACTGTTGGTGACATTCAGCGAGCAGTGATGCCCATGGAGTGACTCAAAATGGCAGCGGGTCATCTTCAGTGATGAGTTCCACTTTTGTCTTGGTGAAGAAGAGCAACAAATCCGTGTGTGGAGGCACCATGGTCAGCGCCAAGATGAACGATTTGTTGTCAAGCATCACACATCCAGTAGGCATGGTGTCTTGGTGTGGGCTGAAATTTGAATGATGCTAGATCACCTTTGGTCTTCACTACAGCCACTGTGATAGCCCAATATTACGTTAATCAGGTCCTCCAACCAGTGGCCCAACTTTTTCTGAATGCACAGTCTGGTGCACTATTCCAACAGGACAATGCTCATTCGTATATTGCTGTTGTTTCCAAAGGGTTGTTATTCTGAAGGCAAATGAGGAAGGGTGGCCTGGTGGTGCAGTGGGCAGTGCTGTTGCCTCACAGCAGGAAGGGCTTGGGTTCACTTCCCCACCTGGGCAGCCAGAATCCATTCTGTGTGGAGTTTGCACGTTCTCCCCACGTCACAGTCCAAAGATATGCACTCAGGCCAATTGGAGATGCTAAACTGTCCCTAGGTGTGAATGAATATGTCTGTGTGTCTGCCCTGTGATGGACTGGTGGCCTGTCCAAGATCTTTACTGCATTTCGTCCAGTGAGTGCTGGGATAGGCTCCATAATAAAATGATTACTATTGCATTGCCAATATGTTTTCTATTTTTTACATGCCAGTAAACTAAGCTGACCATCGAGGGAGAGAAAGAGACATTCAGATTAACATAGAAAGATATTTGACAAAATGCAGAGAATAATTTCTTCATTAAACGCTGTGACTGTGCTGTGTGTCTTTTAGCTGCTTCTGTCTTTCTGAGCGAGTGTTTGAGTTTCCTTCATTCATTCTGTTAAACCATTGTTTGTGTGTCTCCACAGCTACAGCAGTTCAGAAGATTTTACCATCAGAGCCAAAAAACAGAGAACATTTTCTACAGTGTATGTACAACACCATAACACTCTTGGAAAAACAGCAATATCAAAAAGAGAGAAAAGGGAGGGATCATCTAGCTGAAAAAAAAAGCAGCAGGATTGTGTGCATCACATTGCAGTATTATCGCTTTTTACAAACCCCAATAGCTACGGATACAACACACTTACTAAAATACAAGTTCCAGTCTCTGCATCCAAGATTCATTATCAGTCTTTGCAAATTCTTGGGCAGTTAGCAAAGCAGGAGGAATTGGATAGATGTCAGCTAGTTTCTAGATATTTTTCTTGATGAACGCTGCTTTCCTTGCTCAAGACAGTCCTCAAATACACACACACACAAACATACACATACAAAAATACACAAATACACACACAAATGTGCAAAGACACAAATACACACATGCAAATACACACACAAATATACACATGCAAGTACATGAATACACACGGGCAAATACACAAATACCCAAATACACACACACAAACACATACACAAATATACACAAACACAAGCATACAAACACATACATGCACACACCTTGCCAAATTTAACTCTGAATGTGTTTTTATTTTGCTGACAAACATCAGACGGCCTCTAAAATACTGAACGTAGAAAAAGTGTGTGATTAAACTTTGACTACCATATTTTTCTTAAAATCACTACATTCACTAAATTAAAACACCCAAGTTCCTTTCTTGTTTTAGATTTCTATCGACTGACTCTGGATCCCAACACTGTACATCATAAACTCAGACTGTTTCAGAAGAACAGAGCTGTAAGGAGCAGAGGAGGAAAGCAGCGTTACTCTGATCATCCAGAGAGATTTGACGACTGGAAGCAGGTGTTGTGTAAGGAAAGTGTGAACGGACGCTGTTACTGGGAGGTCGAGTGGAGCCGTGGGGGATGGATGTATGCATTCGGTTGGGTGGACATATCAGTGTCATATAAAGGGATCAGCAGGAAAGGAGAAGGTGATGAGAGCAGGTTTGGACGCAACAATCAGTCCTGGAGGCTGAGGTGTTCTAAGACTCTCACTTTCTGGCACAACAACATTCCGACTGTGCTCTCAGGTCCATCATCCTCCAGAATAGGAGTGTATGTAGATCACAGTGCAGGAACTCTGTCTTTCTACAGCGTCTCTGACACAATGACCCTCCTACACACAGTCCACACCACATTTACTCAGCCTCTCTACGCTGGGTTTGAGGTTGGGCCGGGTTCATCACTTAAACTGTGTGACTCAGTAATGAAGTACAGAAAAAGAGAGAAAATTATCAAGTTAGCTTGAAAAAGCCAACTTGCTGTTCTACTTAATCATCGTATTCTTACTATTCTGTGCTCAAAAAACAAAATGTTTCCTGTCCCACCGTTTTCGAGCCAGAACCATGAAACTTTACAGAATCGTAGGTCCCATACCCATGCTTGTGCTTTTCTGAGTAATCAGACGTACGGTTTTCGTAAAATGATTGTTCAAAGATGATTTTTTTCCCATAGGAAATGAATGGCAGAATGTTTGACACTCATACACAGTACATACAAACTCACAGCATAATGCACAGCAATAACAGCTGGAATTGCATTTAAGGTATTACTGAATTTAAGGTGGCACTGAATTTAAGGTGGCACTGAAATTAAGGTGGCAGTAAATTTAAGGTGAAACTGCACTTAAGATAGCACTCAATTTAAGGTGGCACAGCATTTAAGGTGACACTGAATTTATGCTGGAATTGCATTTAAGGTAATACCAAATTTAAGGTGGCACTGAATTTAAGGTAGCACTGAATTTAAGGTTGCACCGCATATAAGGTATCACTGAATTTAAGGTGGCACTGAATTCAAGGTGGAATTGCATTTAAGGTAGCAATGAAATTAAGGTGGCAGTAAATTTAAGATGGAACTGCACTGAAGATAGCACTCAATTTACGATGGTACTGCATTTAAGGTGGCACTGAATTTGATATGGAATTACATTTAAGGTAGCACTGCAATTAAGGTGGCAGTAAATTTAAGGTGAAACTACACTTAAGATAGCACTCAATTTAAGGTGGCACAGCATTTAAGGTGGCACTATATTTAAGTGGGAATTGCATGTAAGGAATACTGAATTTAAAGTGGCATTGAATTTAAGGTATCAGTGAATTTAAGGTGGCACTGATTTTAAGGTGGAACTGTGCATTTAAGGTAGCAACGAAATCCATTGAACCTTGGACACCGTGGCAACTGCCTAGCAACATCTAAGTAACACTTTAGCAACCATCAACAGTCTTCCTTCATTTTAACGTTTTAACGTAATTAGCTTAAAGTTCGTTCACAAACTTTCCCTTTCTAGTTTTATGTTCTAAAACTAAATACTTCATTTGGTAGTATTTTCTTTGACAGTTGTAAAATCACTAAAAAGATGTAAGTTATTGTTACTGATTACAATGAGATATGTAGAAAACTTTAAATCACACATTTAGTTTATAATACCCTTCATTTTACCCCTCAGCTGTCAGTCCTCAGCCTTGCATTCATCTCAATATTTAAAAATATTTATCTAAATTAACCCCAATATATAATTACATCAACACATGTTTCAGAGACCTTATAGTTTTCAACATTCTTGAACTGTTCAGTAAAATGGTGGGTTTTTCAAATCATGCATCATACAGTGTGGGGGGGGGGTTCTTTTTGTATCATTGAGAAATACATCACCATAATTTTCTCTTCTACAAACACCTTTTTATTCACCATCAGTCTGCAATTAAATCCTATTTTATTTTATTTATAAATTGTGGTAAACATCTGCCAAGACTGTAAATATATAGTTCTACACTTTCTGATAAACACTTTTACAAAATTCTATAGTTATACAGAGATTGATGATAACACATGATAACATATGTACTAATGCTCTGACTATTTACCAGACTGCACTTTTTAATTGCTTTGGTTGAGGATAAATTTGAATTTGATTCAAGAAAAGTGGTGTAAGGAATTATGTTATTTACCACTCGCAATATTTAAAAACACCTTTTTTTGCATTTGTCTGACTTCTGAGAAATTAATATCATTTCTGGAATAAAGCTGTACTTTGCATTTTAAGCTCTTGTTGAATAAATCTTAAATGTAAAATGAGCTTTGTGATGTTTTATCCACAGAAGCAAATTGACTCAGATAGAGAATGTGCGTCCAGCAGAGAGACGATGAGATGAATGAGTTCAGATGGACGGTGGTCTCTGTAAAGGAGAGCGCTGGAGTTTATCTGCTGCACTAAACAAATGACTTACCTGCCTTTAACTAGCTTTGTTACTAATCTGTGCATTTCCCTACTTCACTGACCAGGTCATCTCATTCTTACCCAACATTGATATTTTCTGTAACCAAAGGTGTGAAATACAGGGGAGGACCCCCTAATTAATCTCTTGGACCCCCTAAATGTCTCAAAATCAACATTCTGGCAGGTCCCTGAAAATCTAATTGTTATGAAGTTATGCTGTTCATTGGGGAAAAATAGGCGTTCAAATAAAAATTCAGGGAAAGGTCATTATTCATCCTACTTCACAATCGGCGAGCTTCTGTCTTTAATATCCTTAACTATGCAGCCCTGGTCTGCCTCAGGGTGGCGCTGTAGCAAATTAGTTCACCCTGTTGGTCCTTCATAGCCTAGCAACTGTAACTATGCTTGGAATACGTTTGAAAAACTTCACAATATACTGTAGTATTTATGTAAATCTAAAAACTGTCCAATTTCACAAGAGTTTGGTGGAAAGAGTGAATTATTATTCATTTCTCAAAGCAAGATGGTCTTACAGAGAAAGTAAAAAAGGACAAAACAATAAGGAAACTTACTACATGTGTTATTTTATATTTGTGGGCCAAAGTGGCAGAAACTGGACTACAAGATCTCTTTCAGAGCAATAAGGCAGAGCTGGCGCCCTCTGATGGCTGCTACTAAAACATCAGTCACTCTGATAGTTTTGGTCACATTAAATTAATCCAAGTAAAAACATACTGTCAGTAATAGCAATATGTAACCACATCAATCATTTGTATTGTTTTAAGTTTATTTTCTCGTGTCTATGATCACAGAAGCCAACATAGTTCTGCCTGTAACAGAGGAGAACAAGAAACAGACAGAATATTTGCTGAGACTGTTATGAAAAAAATCCAGTAAAATACTGGGCAGGAGTCTGACCACAAGCAGACAGGCTTATCTCAGGATTATCCATATTGAAAAGGAAAGAAAATCCAGCAGATAAAGTCTTGGAGATGCTAGGAGACAAACTCAATAATACTGCTGAGAAATACTGATACCAAAGCTCCAAAGCCTGTGTCAAAACAATTCAGTACGGAGTTGAGCTACAGGGCCACAAACCGTACACCTACCACCACTTTAATACCAGTTTAACAAGCCCTCGTTCACTCTGCCTCACTACTCATACAGTATTCTGAGGCAGTAAGGCAGCCTGTCACGTCTGAATTGAATGTTTATGTAAAACGCTGCCCGAGTTTCCTCAGTTTGGTCCCTTTTTTGAAGGTAGCATAGATGTATCCTAGCCTTCTTAAATAACTGGAAAACTACATAACGCTAAGCTAACAGTGAGGTGTCGCTGCCTTCGATGCGCATCTCAAACGCAATTCAGTTGCAGGTACGTTCATCACAATGCTGCCTTCTGACACTGACTAACAGGGCATCGAGACAGCAGCCTTCAGTTTTGGACACAGCCTCAGACACCGCATGCTGACATGCCTTCGCTGTGCATATGTGTTCCAAATCGGGTCGTGACAGTGCTGAACAGCAGGTAGTAACGGTTGCTAAGCAGTGATTGGAGGGAAATGGGAAGGTCTTGAGATGGTCTGATCGGCTCAGTGCCTGATGTTGGCGGTCTAGTCGCGCTCCTGACCTGTAGTACGGATCACGGCTCGTGTCGTACACTGGACACTGTACAGTCTACTACTGATGAAGAGTAGCCTGCAGTGTACAGTGTATACTGGAGCAGTAAGCAGTGTACAGTACACAGTATGCTGTTTTAACACAGCGTCTATCAGCGCTCAGCTCTCACTGGACCACTTCTTCCTGTTCTAACACATAAACATAGCCAGCAGGCTAGCCCCGCCCTTCAGAGTAAGAGTCCTTAGCAGAGTAAATGCTGCAGAACACATAACCTGGAGTTAACATGTAAAGCTTTTCTCAAACACACTACAATATTTATAGCTATCAATACTCTCTTTATGATGTGTCTATAGATTTAAATGTAGAAATACAATTTAAGTGACATTCAAAATTCAGATACATTTTTTAAGAATTTTGTTTTCAGTTACAGCACTAAGTCTGAGCACCGTATTGTAGCTCATTACTGTGAACAGCTTCTGACTGTGTTACTCCTACAAACTGGAGTCAGTGTAATCCATTAGTTTTGAGGCCCAACTCCACATTTATTCTTTCAAAATTCTGTTCCTGACTCGTCCTCGTATCTCGATCTGCTCTTATTTTTCTCTCTCTCTCTCTCTCCACCCTCTCTGTGCAACACTTTAACACACACAGAAGCAGGAAGCCCCTCCTACTCAGTTCAGAGAAAACGAAACTTATCCCAGAGTGCTGCGCTCTCTCTCTCTCTCTCTCTCTCTCTCTCTCTTCTCTCTCTCTCTCAGTCTGCGAGTGCAGGAAAATGGCAGAGGCCAGTATTTCAGAAGATCAGTGCCAATTCAGCTGTCCAGTCTGTCTGGATCTGCTGAAGGATCCAGTGACTATTCACTGTGGACACAGTTTCTGTATGGTGTGTATTAACAGACACTGGGATAAGGATGATCAGAGCGGGGTCTACAGCTGCCCCCAGTGCAGAGAGACCTTCACTCCGAGGCCTGTTCTACGCAGAAACAACATGATGGCTGAAATGTTGGAGAAAGTGAAGAAGCCAGAACTCCAAGCTGCTCCTCCTGCTCACTGTTACGCTGGACCTGGAGATGTGGAGTGTGATTTCTGCACTGGGAGGAAACGCAAAGCCATCAAGTCCTGTTTGGTGTGTGTAGCGTCTCTTTGTGAAGCTCATCTTAAACCTCATCTGGAAATTCCAGCCTTGATCAGACACAAGCTGGTCAAAGCCTCCACACGACTACAGGAGAAGATCTGCTCTCAACATGATGAAGTGGTCAAGATCTACTGCCGTACTGACCAAAGCTGCATCTGTTATTTGTGTATGATGGATGAACACAAAGGTCATGATACAGTTGAAGCTGCAGCAGAAAGAAAAATGAAAGAGGTGAGAAATAGAAATCTTTGAGAATCTGTTCATGCTAATTCTGTTTTGATACTGGAATAAGTTGCTTAAATTATTAATTGTATAGGAATAAATTTAGAATGGATTTTGTATTTTGTGGATAAGGAAGTGATGAGTTACTTTCTTTCCCAATAAGACCACATAACTAGTCAGACCAGTCTGTGAACATTTTACCTGCCAACACTGTCTTGATTAATAAAGTACATACAGCCTTAAAAATGTGTAGAACAGTACTGCCCGTTAGGTGTTTTGCTAACATTAATATTCAAATGTTTAGTTTTTAATATAAATTACTTCTCAGAATCAGCTGAAGGAGGTTCAGAGGAAATTCCAGCAGAGACTCCAGGAGAAAGAGAAGAAGCTGCAGGAGCTGAAACAGGCTGTGGTCACTCTTAAGGTGAGTAGTGGGCAGAGATCTGCTGGAGCAACTATTTCACAGCTCACTGAGAGTCAGACAGTGAGGAGTCCAGTGTTGGACACTTTGGGATCCTACACAGCCACAATGTGGACAGTCAGTCATCTAGAGGCCCAGTGAGAGAGTGAATGATAGCTGGTGTTTAAATGGAGCTCCATCTTGTGTGTCTGTGTCCTAACAGCGCTCTGCACAGGCAGCAGTGGAGGACAGTGAGAGGATCTTTACTGAGCTGATCCGCTCCGTTGAGAAAAAGCGCTCTGAGGTAACAGAGCTGATCAGAACTCAGGAGAAGAACCAGCTGAGACAAACTGAAGAACTCCTGAAGAACCTGCAGCAGGAGATTGATGATCTAAAGAGGAGAAACACTGAGCTGGAGCAGCTTTCAGTCACAGAGGATCACATCCACTTCCTCCAGGTAACAATCACTCACCTACAGAGGAACCTGCTCCTCAGAGAGGCTCTAAAATTGATGTTTCAAATGCTCATTAAAGCCGCAACAAACACATCTCTCTACGTTCTGTATTTTCCTTCTGCAGAGTTTCCAGTCTCTGAGTGTCTCTTCTGGATGTGAGGACACACCCAGCATCACTGTCCATCAACATCTCTCATTTGATGGAGTGAGGAAATCTCTCTCTGATCTGAAAGAGAGACTAGAGGAATTCTGCAAGGAGGAGTTCAGTAAAGTCTCTCCACATGGTAAGAGGAGCTTCTGCTGGGAAACAGAGGGACAGAAATCTTTACTTCAACAGTAAATTAAATACAAATCCAAAAAGTTGACTCACTTTATCAGCAAGTTCAGTAATTATACTGATTCTGTACAGATTATTTACCAAAACTCCCAACATCCTCCTCTCTCTTAGCTTATTCAGTCGTTGTAGTGAAGCAGTACGACATTTATTGAACACCCCATTCAGTGCCTCACTGAACTGGGGGGGGGGGCTGCTCTCTCCTTTAGAGTGAACACTTCCTCACTCAGAAATGTTATTCATTAAAATAATACAAACAAAACAATTTTTAAGTTCACTGTGTGTGTATATTGTGTATATGAATGTCCATACAATTGGTCTTAGTTCAGGCTTACATGTTGGGTTTGTGGTTGTTGTACAACTTAATTTTATTCTGAATATTATTACTGTTATTTTATTGGCTAAATGTTTATCTTTTTGCAGTTAAGGTGGTAAAATATAACATAAATGCTAATAAATCATTCTGAACTGAACAGTGAGAGAGAGACAGTCAGAGTAACACAGTAACTCAATAAAAGGTAAAGAGTAACTGAATCCCGTGTGAAACCCAAACTGATCTGATTTAAACATGGAGACTGTGCTGTGTGTCTTTTAGCTGCTTCTGTCTTTCTGAGCGAGTGTTTGAGTTTCCTTCATTCATTCAGTTCAATCAGTGTGTTTGTGTGTCTCCACAGCTGCAGCAGTTCAGACCATCTTATCCTCAGAGCCAAAAACCAGAGAAGATTTTCTACAGTGTACGAACAACACACACACACACACACACACACACACACACACACACATACACTCTCACACACACACAATACACACACACACACACACACAATACACACACAAACACAATACACACACACACACACACACACACAAACACACTGACACACACACACACACACACACACACACACAAACACACACTGACACACACAGACACGCACACACTCATACACACACACACACACTCACACACACACATACACACACACACACAAACAGACACACACTCAGACACACACACACACACACTGACACACACACACACACACACACACACACAGACACGCACACACTCATACACACACACACACACACACACTCACACACACACATACACACACACACACAAACAGAAACACACTCAGACACACATACAAACACACTCACTCAGCTATGTACACACATACACACAGACACACACACACACACTCAGATACATACATGCACACACACACACTCACACAAATACATACACACTCACACACACACTCAAACAGACACACACTCACACACACAGATACATTCACATGCACACACACACTCACACACACACACACTCAAACACACACACACACACACTACAAACACACACACACTAACACACACACATTCACACATACTCTCTCTCTCACACACACACACACACACACACTACAAACACACACACACTAACACACACACACTCACACATACTCTCTCACACACACACACAGATAGACACACACACACAATACACACACACACACACACACTCACACATATACACACACTCAGTCACACCCACATACACACAATACACACACACAATACACACACATACACACACACACACAAATGTATAAATATTGTATGATTTAACTATGAATATGTTTGTATATGAATGGTGGAGATTTTGTCGCCTCTAAACTGTTAAATACTGAAATGTGTGAGGAGAGAAAACGTCATTATTCACTACAGACAGTTTATATTTATGTATGTTTTTGAATAAAAACCTAAAATGTTTTTCTTTCTTCATTATTGTAGATTTCTGTCGACTGACTCTGGATCCCAACACTGTAAATCATCAACTCAGACTGTCTGAGCAGAACAGAGTGGTGAAGTACAGAGGAGGAGAGCAGCGTTACTCTGACC